>NC_069092.1:1761127-2061127 GCF_947172395.1 Bicyclus anynana
GTAAACACTGCCCGCTCCCGGGCTGACCACGTGGTACGCAATAACAATAAAGCACAGAAACTGACCGTCGCCAGCCGCCGCGGTCACACCCAGCACCAAAACTCGCAGTAGTTGATATATGAGCGCCATAAAAACAGAATCATTTGCACACACACGATTACACGCGGCGGGCTGCGGGAACACAAGCGGCGCAGCCCGCTTCCTCCGGCGCACTGAGCGTGGCCGAGACGCGGCCGCGAGCGGCGCCTCGCGTAGGCCCGGCCTCAGCCACATCGATACAAGTTTCACTCACGGATTCCATGCTCCGAACTCCCATGCTAAAGCCATAAATCGCTCTGCAAAATTTATGAAACATGAACTTAACGCATGCCGTTACTGTTCCTCTCAAGATTAATGTCGACTTAAAGCTTCTATTGCCCACTAAATGCATTTATTCATCTTCATTTGAATTTCATATAAGATAATCAAACTTTCAAAGAGTTACAATTTCAATCTCTAAACTTTTCTGCTCAATTTATAAAAAAAATCCACATACTAATAACATAGTTAACATTTAACAAAACACCAGTGTTATCGTTAAGGAGTAGAGCAGCAATCCTATGAATTATGATATCATCGATATAACAACCATTCGACATCACTAATTGTAATTTTAAATTGAAATTGTTATACTATTAGGTACTTTTTATATCTATGCAAAATAAAATAATATGAATTCAGCGAGGCACCTCACTAAAATAGATATATCTAAAGATAGTCTATCTAAAGTATCAAGAAAAACATTTTTGTAATTTCGTAAGATGGTGTTTTAGGTGAAGTTCCAGGCGTACCCATTATTGCCTGTATATCTGACTGAGTCATCTCCTTTAACTTTTTAAATCAACGCGATGTTGTCAATAAATGAAATACGACGATATAGCTACAAGAAGTAAACAAAAATGTGACTCTCCCTTTAGATTCTTAATGTTTTGTATAATGACATCATGACATCATCGATATTGTTGTACCACAGCGGCCATCGTCCATCACTATTGTATCCGTGGTCCGCACGCCCAGTGACCCTGCCCCCTCTCCCCGCGCTTGCCCCTCACACTCCTTGTCCATTCAACGCATTTTCTGTCATAAGCAAATCGATAATCGCATTATACTTCCGCTTGCAAGCACGCGTGGTGCATCCAAACTATGTCACACGGTGTTACATTCGCAGATATCTGTCATGGGCGAGATTAGACGCCGGTTCAGTGCAAGTTGGCGGACTTAAGACTAAGCATGTCTTTATAGATGCAAAACTTTCTGACTTGGATTCGGTGGATCAGTGGACTGAAAGCTTTGGTAACGAAGCGTTTACTAATGCGACATTGCGTCGCCGAGAATTATGTGTCAGTAAGTATTATAAGCCAGTTTTAACGGCCCACAACTAGGAGGGGGGGGGGGGGGGTTGTGCAGTTTAGATTCACCACGCTGGTCCAATACGAGATGGCGGGTTTAGGAAATATCTACCAGATGTTAATGAAAAAGACCTGGTAGAACCACTAATTTCTATGTTGTCAGGTTTAGGAAAATAACCCAAGATAATAACGTTTAAATTTTGTAAGGATATCAGATTTAATGATAATAAGATAATGGAGATATTAGAGATGAAAGAGATAATACAGATGAAAGAGGAGACACGAGCTAAACAGTGAGCCGAATATGGGTTGATAATGATGATGATGAAGATAATGAGTACTTATAGGAACAAAAGAGACATGGCTGACAGAAACCGTCTTTCAATGCAGCATAGTGTGCTACACAGATGGATCAAGGCGGGAATCCAAAAGGTCAATCGTGCTGAAGTTTTCTTCAGCACCATTCCAAACAATGACCTGATCGGTCTGGCTGGGCAAAGGAAAAGTCCAAAATTGGGCCCACTCTTTAGAACGATACAGAAATGAAAAATGTACTAAAAATCTTTTTCTTTTACTAGATTAAGTACTCCATTTGAATCTTGGTCAGCCACTGACGATCAAACCTAGAAAAACTGTCAGTTTGACACAGATAATGCAATGAATTTGATGTCAAACGGATCCGATAAAGTTGCGCACATGCACCATCAACAATTAATGTAGCTGATTTAGCAAACGTAGATTTTACTATGTTATGTCCTAATTTATGGCCAATTTTAATAACCAAAATGCAAAAAGTGACTAAAAGCACTTAAAAGAAATTATACCACTTCAGTCCTAGTAAGAGAATTTAAGAACATATTGAACTGCAAGGACTAAAGTGACCACTGCCTGGGTTTTGGACATCAATGGAACTACGGCAATGAAAAAGCAGACGAATAAGCTAGGATGAGGTCTCGGCTTCTTCGCCCTGCCTACCCATACCATACACAATAACTAAGAGGGCTATTAAAGAAATCACAGAAAGATAATCGAATATACGATGAAACAGCTCGACAAAATACAGACAGTCGAAAATGTTCCTGAAGTCATTCGACAAGAAGAAAACAACACAACTACTGTTACTCGTACATAGCAGATCCAATATAGCACTGGAAGCAGGCACGACAACTTTACATTGTCTGCTCAATAAACACTTGAAGATAATGAAAATCATAGAAGATACATCACGTCCAGGTTGTGGTGAGGAGGAGACCAGCTATCACTTTATAGCTGAGTATCCCATGTTCGCGCTGGTAAGATTGGAGTTACTAGGATACATTAAATAAAGCAGACCTGATGATTCTCGCCTTATGGGATATTGTTAGGTTCACAAAGATTACAGGAAGGTTTGAGAGGGGACCACTGTCAACACACCAGTGACCCTGTGTCCTATATCACGGGGAGTGGGTGGAATGGTCACTCGTTAGGACTGATCGCCCGTCTGGCCTCGTCAGACGTCCCCGCTTTAAATATACAGGGTGCTTGGGAGTATTTCCTATAACTTTAAGGTGTTGACATTACCACTTATACGAGCCGAACTGCATAACTATTTTTTTCAACTAAAAAAATATTTTTTTTATATTTTCATACAAAGTTATTCAAATAATTCCGAATATCCCTGTAACACAAGCCTTTATCCATCCTTGCATTTTAAAATACGTAACCGTAATATACCTACGTAAGGTATACTGTTGATATCGACGAGATATTGCAATTCCGCACTCCGCACTTCACTAGTTAGAGTACATCATGATAACAATGAATAAGTTTGGTTAGGTCATAATTTAAGGATGCGATATAAGGGACACCATTTAAGATCTATTTACAAAAGAAATATTTTTACTTCGAAAATATTTATTTTAGAACATATGTTCCTCAGACACTTTTCATTAATTTTCCTTAAAGAATATAACCCTAGTTATGTTAAGTTATGGGGAATACTCCCGAGCACGGCTTAACGTGCTCTTTAAAGCACAGGGGTTTAACACCACCAACTTCCCAACTATAGGCTCAGATTTTCTGAGAAGAAAGAAACGTTCAACTTGTAGTGATTGAAGATTCATAGGTAGGTACTCGTAGCTGTTAGATTGTCTGCGCGTATTTTATTTTCATTATTGTACGAAAATTGCTACATAATGGACAAAAAGCCTGCAACATCCTGACATACTTCATTCTAAAAAAGATTATAGATGAAAGTTTAGGTAAGCTCATAATTCAGCGTGGTAGTCAATTATGGAGTTTGGAATGTGATGGCTTCGGAAAATATCTAGCTGGTTTTCATTGGTTCAAATCCTCAACCGACCAAGCATAAAGCTTGTTTTTTTTATATTTACTACGGAATATCATGTGAAATCATGCCTGCACCTGCACCCTTAGCTTTATGGCACCTTTGCTAATCTTTAATGGTGTTTTTCAACAGATTGCCACGAAGTTAAGCGACTGGGAAAAGTTTTCCGAGGTATGCCGAGGTAAATCAATATTCTCAATACATGTAAATAAAATTGAAGTGCCTACCTGTGATTTCAAGACGCAGTCTCCGTGGCGCAGTGGTATGCGCGGTGGATTTACAAGACATAGGTCCTGGTTTCGGTCCCCGGCTGGGCCGATTGAGGTTTTCTTAATTGATCTAGGTCTGGCTGGTGGAAGGCTTCACCCGTGGCTAGTTACCACCCTACCGGCAAAGACGTACAAGCAATTAAACCGAAAGATTGTGGATTTTCGTTCTACTCCGAACAAGTCAGCCCGCTTCCATCTTAGATTGCATCAACACTTACCATCAAGTGACATTGTAGTAAGGGCTGGTAAATAAATAAAAAAAGTGCTTTTCAACGGTATGTCTGGCTGTACGTGTCGAAGTCTCTTGTTCTATAAAATGTTTTTCGTGACTTGGAGGTCCTATGTTACACATATTGTATTTCAATATTCATATTCACTCATGTTTCTTCACTCTAAAGCTTCTACAGCCTCTATTGCCTTGTATTATGTAAATATTCTATGATATTACGAAGAAGCCCTATTATATTACTAGGTAAGAAGCTGTAGGAAAATTATATATTTACAGAAAATGTAAAGATTTCTCCAACAATTCGTTATTTTGGTTTACATCTACGAGTATTTGAACCATGGAGGAGTGGAGAGAAACCATGGGTATTTAAACCCTTTCTTGACCTTGATGAATCAGAGCTAAGAACATGTCGTGCTCTTACTCTGTGTATGCCTTTCCATAGGAGTAAATTTTATAAGTGTTCATTTGTTGTTCGTGCTATTAAGCTATGGAATGCACTCCCAGTCGACATTCGGAAATCCAAATCCCTTGATATGTTTAAAAAATCCGTTAAGACATATTATCTTAGTCACTAGTTACATATTTTATTTTATTAGAATATTTATCATACGACATAATGATATATTTATATATTAGTTTATTTTATGATATTTATAATTATTATATAATTTGTGTATTATGGTTTATGTATTAGTGTGTAGTTATTTGTATGTATGTATATGTACAATATTATTACGTACACACCACCTACAGTTGTCCTAATAAGTTCCTAAGCCTAAGGTTGCCTGGAAGAGATCGCTACTAAGCGATAAGGCCGCCTTTTGTATTCTACTTTTTCTTGTGTTTCTGTTTTGCTTGTTTTCTTTTATTTTTGTGGTGTACAAATAAAGTGTATTAAATAAATATTAAATAAATGACCTGACTTTTCTTGATGAAAAACTTCTCTTATAGTTTTCGCTGTTGACACAAACATAATATTCCCAAATGCTCTACAGTTTACAGTCGTTTTATCCTTTAGTAGATAATTACTTAAAACTCAATAATTGAATATGTTTTAATACACAAATACATAATAATATATTAATTTTAGTAACAGAAAATGATTAATACAGGATAATTCAACTTGCACACAGTATAGGTCAGTTTATTAACCTTTTGAACAATATGACATGATTAGAATCAGTAATCATCACCAGATTATTTTATTGACCCAATACAGGACTTGGTTTTACTACTTATATGAAAGGGGTTAAGGAGTTAAATCCCATTTACCCCTTAGTGAGATAATGTATACCCCGCCCGCCATACACTGTACGCTGCTGGCTGCACGCTGCTAACGTGGCAAGCAGCGAGGGAAGTAAGCAGAGACGTCTGTGACTACGTTACTCGTCCTTCTGCATTTAATACCGCTCGTCCTGTCCTCAGGCTAACCAATGAACCAAAGAGGTAGTATCTATTATGAAAGAGATGTGATAGCCTAGTGGATATGACCTCTGCCCTCGATTCGGAGGGCGTAAGTTCGAATCCGGTCCGGGACATGCACATCCAACTTTTCACTTATGGGCATATTAAGAAATTAAATATCACGTGTCTCAAACGGTGAAGGAAAAACATACTGAGGAAACCTGAGAGGTTTCTTAATTCTCTACGTGTGTGAAGTCTGTGATGGATATCAGCCTAACCTTTCTCATTCTGAGAGGAGAATCGTGTTCGCCAGTGAGCCGAATATAGGTTGTTAATTATGATAAAAAACAACCCATATTTTTTGTTATTATTGCGAAAACTGCATTAATATGTAGGTATAATACCTAATCGACGCCCTGTAAAGGCAGGTCAGTTAAGATGGCGGAGTCTACGGTGGGACGAGAGGTATGACGCAATGTCTGAATCAGTAACTCTCATAATACCTACCTACAGCAGATCAAGCTCCTTGAATAATATCGTAGTAAAACAAAGTACTGACTGCAATAACTGCAAGTTTCTAGTTTTATTACAGCAGTGACAGTGAAGATAGATAACTTCAAGATGGTGGACATAATTATGCGTCTAGCACCTACTCAATATCTGAATCAATAACTCAAGTAAGTACTTAATTATGAACTAGATCAAGGCTTATTATTATGGAGTGCTAAACCACGTAAGCAATGGCCTAACCTCTATTTTATACAAACCGTAAAAGCTGTCAGATTAGTTTAGGCAACTTGCTGCGCAGTGAAGGCAGGTCAGTTCAAAATGGCGGACTTTACCGAGCAGTTAGTATGATGCAATGTCTAAATAATGTACTAACTCTAGTAATTTTAAATTAAATCAAGTCTTAATAAATATCGTAGATATACTAAATCGCGTATAGCGTAGGTGACTCCTAAGATGTAAGGTATAAGTTTTATCAAGGTTCTAGTTAACAAGCTGTTCAGTGAAGTCAGGTCAGTTCAAAATGGCGTGCTCTACCGTTTAAGATGCAATGCAAAGCAATGTCTGAATAATGTACCTATTGTCCTTTTAAACTAGATCAGGGAGCCGTGATAGCCCAGTGGATATGACCTCTGCTTCCGATTCCAGAGGGTGTGGGTTCGAATCTGGTCCGGGGTATGCACCTCCAACTTTTCAGTTGTATGCATTTTAAGAAATTAAATATCACGTGTATCAAACGGTGAAGGAAAAACATCGTGAGGAAACCTGCATACCAGAGAATTTCCTTAATTCTCTGCGTGTGTGAAGTCTGCCGATCCGCATTGCGCCAACGTGGTGGACTATTGGTCTAACGGCTAACCCCTCTCATTCTGAGAGGAGACTCGAGCTCAGCAATGAGCCCAATATGTGTTGATGATGATGAAACTAGATCAAGTCTTAATATCGTATACTAAATCGCGTGCAGCGTAGGTGACCCCTAAGGCGTAAGGTATAAGTTATTTCAACGTTCTTGTTAACATGCTGTGCAGTAAAGGCAGGTCAGTTCAAAATGGCGGACTCTAGCATGTGTGATGCAATGCAATGTAATGTCTGGCTCAGTAACTTATAATCATTATAAACTAGATCAAGGTCCCATAATTAATCCTACTGAACTTTCAACGTGTTATACGGAGCTTGCACTGTAAAAGCTGCAAATTTAAAGTTTATCTAATCATTGCACTGTAAAGGCAGGTCAAGATGGCGTAGCGTAGTCACAGATAACATATGTACAAGGCGTAGTCTACAGCGGGGCGAGCTGCAGGCTGTAGGCATGTATGACGCAATGTCTAAAATTCTGAATTTGTAACTCTAACAAAAAAGTAAATCAAGGCCCCGGAATTATATCGTAGTAAAACAGGGTATCTTTATTTACTCTTCAGTGTATAAACTGCAAAACTTGCAAGCTTCTGTAGTTTAAATAATGCGCAGTTAAATAGTGAGGCAGGTTATTTCAAAATGGCGGACTTCTAAGTTTGACACGATGTCTGAATCAGTAACACTCAGTAGCGAAAGTATACGAAATTTCAGACAAAAAATTACAATTATAATGTTAAGTACTTACTCGTAAGTAGGTATTCCTACTATATGTAATTAAAACATGCTCTACGGAGTTAGCAATGCAAAAGTTGCAAGTTTATAGTTTACCCACTCGCTGCACAGTAAAGGCAGGTCAGTTCAAGATGGCGGACTCTAGAGTATAGCGTGTGGTAGCGTACAGAATGACGTAATGTCTAAATCAGTAGCACTTATTATAAACTAGACTAGTTCAAGACTCCAGAATACTATTTTAATAGAATGAGAGCATGTGATGGCTATACCTACCTGATTTGACAAAAGCTTTGTCAGCCCATGTTACCTTAATTAAGTACGACAATTACTGACTGTGAAGTTTGGATTGAGCTTTGAAAGGTAGCAGGACATACTACCTATTATATTAACGAGATAAAATAAATAAGAAGGTATCCTAAGAAATATATTTTACCACTATAAACCATTTATTTCGAAAATTCCTATTCCTACTAATATTATAAACGCGAAAGTTTGTATGGATGTTTGTTACTCTTTAACGCCGCAACTACTAAACGATTTGGCTGGAATGGAAATAGATTTTACTCTGGATTAACACATAGGCTACATTTCATCTCGGAAAAATCCATGGTTCCCGAGGGATTTGTGAAAAGCACGCAAAATCGCGAGCGACCGCTAGCAATTAATAGTGAATAATGTTAACTATTTTTAAATGTCAGCTTTCTGTACTTCGAATGCATCTAAAATCATAACTATTTGGTATTTTTAAATAAAACAAAAACTAGTGTATCTGTATGTATAAAAGCTCTAATGTAACGAAGTTTCAAATGATTTTGCGTACCTAGTAACATTATTCATTATGAAAGTTAAGTTATGGGTAAAGCAAACGACATTTTATACTTGGGTAAAGCATCTTTAGCCTATTAACCTTTCTATCGTTGCTTGGTTGTTGTGGAATTCCGCATATAAGATGGCGGAGCAATGTCCGCCGCGTAGTGTCGCATCGCCTGAATAATTAAGAGTGGTGAAATAATAGATCAAGCATTCCGCATAAACGCATACCGGACTGAAATTAATAATCAACGCCCCTTCGCTCCCCTTTCATACCTACTCGTGCCTGCTTCACAAATTGATTGTTACGCTTCCGAGATATACATACCTACTATACACCTACAGTCAATAATAATTTTATACTATAGATCGGTTACGTACCTACAAAATCACCGCAAAAAATGATCCGAATAATAGGCTACAAAACTGAGCGAACACATGCACAATTTTGTCTTTAATTCCATTCTTTATTTATTTATGTATGTATAGTTTTTATTATTCCTGAACACACAACTCGATATTGTAGACGATATTTAGGAAATTTGTTTTAATAACGTTCGTTGTTGACCACAAGCACAACTAATATTGAGATGTGGAAATTTCCTCTTTTGAGCGTCTCATTTTTAACCTAGTAAAAAGTAAGTATACCTGCGTAATTTACGCTGAGTAGTTTGAAATAGAAGACATTTAAAGCTGAACGAGAATTGAACTCATACCTCATTTTCATCAGCTTTTTAGGGTCCCGTAGTCAACAAGGAACCCGCCTGTACTTTAGACCAAAAGAAAAAAAAGTATTGTCTCAGAGCTAAGACGATACAAATGTGAAACTGCAAGGGTTATAGACTACGGAACCCTAAAAAGTACTCGTAATAAACACTAAACAATTAGGCGATCGAATATGCTGGATGGATCTAATGCGCTAATCCAATAAACGTCGATAAGTAATTTAGCGTTCCGGTACGATGTCGTGTACAAACCGAAAAGGGTGTGGATTTTCATCCTAACAAGTCAGCCCGCTTCCATCTTCATGATCACTTATCATCAGGTGAGATTGCAGTCTAAGGCTAACTTGTAAAGAATACAAAAAAGATCACTAACCTCTTGAAACTCTATGGTCCAGTTACGTTCCTTGGTTAATAATAGGTTAATTAATATTAGGTTCCGAAGTCCTGGGTTCATTGGATAGAGCGCTCCTCTCAGATTCATTTTCGAGTTGATGTGTTTTTGACGGCCTTTGTGGCGCAGAGGTACCTATGCGCAATGGATTTACAAGACGCATGTCCTGGGTTCGATCCCCGGCTGGGCCGATTGAGATTTTCTTAATTGGTCCAGGTCTGACAGGTGGGAGGCCGTGTAGAAACCGTGTGGATTTTCATCCTCCTCCTAACAAGTTAGCCCGCTTCCATCTTAGATTGCAACTTGTAAATAATAAAAAAAAATGTGTAGGTACTATGACTTTAAACTGCATGATCATTAACATCAGGTAAGATCTTAGACCATTTAAATAACAGGACCTGACTCGCTAACCGTACCGTACCGTACCACTCTGGCAAAGATCAAAAATCTATGATCTAACGAGTTTATAAAAACTGTTGCTATAGAATCGATGTTTCATTGTTGTATTCGTTTTCGTCGTGTAAAGAGCTCCTTAAAAATGCCGGTTTGTGTAGTTAAATGGAATAAAAAACGGCCAAAAACTTGTAGTTTAGTAAAAGATGGAGTAACGTTTCATTTGAAAGTATTCAAACCTTAATTTTTTCTTCTTATCATCTTTGCATCTTATTACAAAATTCAATTTATAGTTGTGTGTAACAAAATATATTGCTATTGAATATTTTCGATGTGTGAGTTTACCTCGTCCCCCTCAAAAAACGACAGACAATTTTGTTCGTGAATTTGAGTGCGACGCATCTCCATTTTCTAATTCCTCTATGGGTAAGATAGCGGTCATCTTATTAAATAATAATTAAATATCAACATTTTAAAACAAGAAAACACAAAAATGGTTCGAAATTAACTTTATTTATCGACTAAAACTTATAAAATAACAAACGCACAAATGCATTACATTAAATCGAATGACTTACAACCATTTCAAATAACCAATCCATCCGTAGATAATTATCTTACCAACGTTGTTATTATTGCTTTCAGTCAACAGATGAGACAAAATAACAATAGTACTTTCATTTGTATACTCTACCGATATTCTATATTCGGAAGACGGTACAACTTCAGAATGCCTAGTGGCAGTTTTCTGTGACGATCGCGTAACGGTAAACGCGAATTTCTAATGAACTGAAACAGCGCCATCTAGTGGCACCACTGCAAAACTTTCAATTCCTTGGAAATTCGCGTTTACGGTTTCGCGATAGTCACAGTATGAAAACATTGAAAACTAGGCACTCAGTTGTAATGGTAAGGTCAGAGACGCGCGTTTGTGTATGAAACTGTCAAACTGAAGGAACATAGGTAATGGCGAGTACTTGCTAAGCAACGCTTTTTGGTAAACGGATTTCTATGTCACCCCCCCCCCCCCTCTATAAACAATATATTTCTGATGTAGATACCTTACAACCAGTTAAATCCAAAGCCGAACCGTCTTCCTAAAATAGATAACTTATTAATTAGAAAGGCTTCTAATTAACAAACAGTTCGCTTATTAAAAAGCATATTAATAATAAAAAGCAATTAATCTAATAAAAAAAAGCGCGAAAAAATCTTTTTGATATTAGATAATAATATACATTCATACAGAGTAATATAATAATATACATTCATGATGTATAAAGTTTAACTATTTTAATGTATTGGAGCTCTTTATTTGTCTTATTATAAAAACCACACAAAACTACAATTTTAAAAATTTCATAAAATTACCTCGTACATTCTTATGATGGATGTCCACACTTCAGACCAGAGTTTCCCCAACTGTTTTGTGTCGTAGACCCCTTGCCATGTTTATCCGTGTTGGGTAGACTCCCTAATTATTTGATATTTTTTTTCTGTATCCTACAACTTACACAATTTTATAAACATATATAATATTTCTTTACTTCATAGTTACTTTTAAAATAATGTACCTATATGTTTTGATGTTATAAGAGAATATGATGTAAAAAATAGGTACTATCAGTGTATGTGTTATGATCCACTATCGTGAAAACCATTTTCATTTAATGGAGCCCCAAATTCTAATCTCGAAAACCGTTTGATGTACAAAGCTCAAATTTGGCAGGGAGGTAGTTTATAGTTAGTTGGTATCCACTAAGATTATGCGATAGGGCCGGATTAAAAAGGTCTAAGATGCAGTCGCGTGGGTCCGTTATTTAAGGTATATTTAGGATGTTCAGAAATATCTCAGTCCTAACTGTTTAAGAATAATTACTAAGCTAAAGGTAAGAAAAAGAAAGAAAGAAGAAGAAAGAAAAAATCTACACTCTATCTATCTAGGTACTCGATTAGGTACAATATTACATTATTTATTTTATTTAAAATTTACACCCACCGCACACGTTTCTTTATTAAAAATGTAGAAGTATTTAGTCAATGCAGATCTTTATATCGACATTTTAAACAAACTAATAGCGATGATTCCAATCATCCGACAAATGACAATTAAAATTAAAATTGCGTAATCACTTATTTACTAGTAAAATAATAATAATATATAGATTCTCTTTCTAATACTAACGACGCGAAAACTAATAAATGTATTGGGACAACATTCGTTATAAGTAGGATAAACGTATTACGATTAATAATAATAATCGATAAATCTATGAATTGTATATGTCATTCCCATACATTTTTTAATTTCCGAAGCGTTAATTGCCGTACCATGACTGAAAATTGTATTTAAAACTCAGACCAATTATTATATAGGACCAGTATTGCACCCAACTTCATGAACAAAATTTGTCTGTCATTTTTTAAAGAAAACAAACTCAGATTTGGATCAGATCTACATTTACATTCAATTACACATAAAATGTATGTTTACGGAGCTCTTTAACCGACGAACATGATTACAACAATGAAACGTCGATACTATAAAGACAGTTTTTATGATAGCATTAGATCGTTGATCATATACTTTGACAAAAAAGTAACGTCTAGCGAGGCAGGTCCTTATGTAATTAGTCTGAGATTTAAAAACATCCACTTTTAAAAAATCGCAGTTCTTTGCTATTACTATTTACTTAGTACTATTTACTTGAAATAGTGTAGTGTGTGTATACTATTATGCATCTCACAGACTTTTGAATTCATTAAAATGTCAGTATGTGTACACAATATTACAACCAAAACTCCTCAGTTTTCGAACAGTGCGTGTTGGTCAGTGATGACTTATGGTTCCGAGACTTGGTCACTAACTGTGGTATTCATCAATGTCACTCAGCTATGCTTCGAGTTTCTCTGCGAGATCGAATCAGAAATCCGCAGACAAACCAAAGTCACTGACGATATAGTTCGAAGAGCCGATGGATATTGGGGTCCCAAGGTGCTGGAATAGCGACCTCGCACTGGAAAGTCCACTATGTGTACTGAGGACATCAAGCAGGTTGAAAGGAGCCGCTGGAAGCTGGCGGTTCGAGACCGTTTTGTCTATGTCCATCAGTGGACGTCCATCGGCTGTTAATGTATGTATTGACTTCATTTATGGGTGTTATCTGTAGGTACTGTGTAATGTCATAGCACGGCAGCGCGTTTGTAGAAAGAGAATCTATGTGGCTACATGCCATGGCCAGCAACTGTGCTGCCATCTTCTTCTCCTAATTAGTTGGAGGACGAAGATCGCCTGTGGCGACGGGAGCGCGGGCTGCGCGAGCGGCGAGAACGATTACCCCTGTGAAAGGACGAAATAATTAATTGTAACTTCATTATCAGACTATTTTAATGCCCCTTTAGTGGGACTAACTCCCTAAAGAAGAGCTTAAACCCACTACGCTGCTACAACGCGGGATAGGGTGATCGTCATCGTCATCATGTCGGCCGATGGACGTCCAACGGCGACGACGACCACAACGACAAGGTAATTTGAAGAATTACATCCTTTTCTCTTTATATCAGTAGGCCTAAGCGCATCTTAGGCTTACTGATATTAAGTGGTCTTAGCGTGTGGTCTTTGTCTTAGTGTGCCCTATATTTAGTAACAATGTGTCCTCCAAGAATTGATCTCAGTGTGCCCTCCTAGATTTGGTCTCAGTGTGCCCTCCTAGATTTGTCTCTTTATAAAGAAGCTAGAAATGTTGTAGCCAATCACATGGAACCATTTAAACGGCTATAGCACGGTTTATCCGCGTCGTAATGACCATTACCAAACGACCTGTAGGAATGAATAGCTTTGTGACATGATTTGAGGTTTTATATTGAGGAGATTACAAAATGGGAGTTGTTGAAAAAACATATTTTACAATCCGCCTTTGAGGTTTAATATTGAGGAAATTACGAAATGGGAGTTAAATAGAGGTATTTACGCCGCCGCTATTGGTCAACAATATGTCATTTTGTCTTCACGATATAATGTCTTCGCGCGCGGGCATCTAACGTTTACCAGCTGCTTGTTTAACTGTGTGCCTAGAGTTGTGCAGTAGTGCCACTAGATGGCGCTGTTTCAGTTTCTCAAAAATTCACGTTTACGGTTACGCGATCGTCACACTATGAAAACATTGAAGACTGCCATTAATATTATAAAAAAAAATACCTGCTGCGACTGCGTCTGTCGCGATCCGAGGACTTGCGTCTCCGAGACTTGTCGTCCTCGCGGTCGGACGACCGGCTCGACGAGCGCTGTTTCTTCTTCACCTCCACTGCAAAGCGATTATACTTAAAGCCTCAGACCAACCTTCTATAGGACCTGCCTCGCTAGAGATTACCCCTCTGTTAAAGCTATATAATCAATATCTTACGTGTTCATACAAACTGCGCCTATAGAATCGATGTTTCATTGTGTTACAATTACACGTGTGTGTATTACGATTTAAAAGTTATAGTTGTGTGTAGTGTAAGGACACAGGACATGTTTATTGGTGTTACATATTTTCAATGTGTGAGTTTACCCTGTTGGTGAATTTGAATGCAATACAAGTTTAATAAAAAAGAAAAATGCAGTAGCACGGCTCAACCGATTTTCATCCAACATGTCTAAGAACACTCGCACATACTCGTAAGTCACCAAAAAAAATCTACATTGAAATCGATTCATCTGTTTGGGAGCTATGGTGCTACAGACAGAGAAACAGACACGTCAAACTTATAACACCCCTCTTTTTGCTTCGGGGGTTAAAAGTTGTAGCTTATGACAGTCACATATCGATTCACCTCTGCTGCCCCTAGCGGATTTTTTTTAAACACCTTTAGTGGAAAAAGGCTCATTTAGGAAATATTAAATCCTAAACTAACCCTGTGCTGGTAATTGAACCCACCTTTCTGTTTTGACGGCCGCCGTGGCGCCGTGGTATGCGCGGTGGATTTACAAGACGGAGGTTCTGAGTTCGATCCCTGGCTGGGCCGATTGAGGTTTTCTTAATTGGTCCTGGTCTGGCTGGTGGGAGGCTTTCGGTCATGGCTTAGTTACCACACTACCGACAAAGACGTACCGATACCGATTTAGCGATGTGGTACGATATCGTGTAGATACCGAAAGGGGTGTGGATTTTCACCCTCTTCCTAACGAGTTAGCCCGCTTCCATCTTAGACTGCATCATCACTTACCATCAGGTAAGATTGTAGTCAAGGGCTTACTTGTAAAGATTAAAAAAAAGAGAATCAAAGCCCTAGCAACTGCGTCTTCAAAACCAATAACAAGAGCATATTTTTTTAAATTCATACCTGAGGCCTTATTTTCCCTCTGGCGCTGCCTAGACTTGATGAGGCGCACTATCTCCATCAACTCCTTGCGAGCTTCGTCACGTTCTTCCTCCTGAATAAAAAGAATTCATTGAATGTCCTAATATTTTTTCAGGTAGAAAATTCAAAATTCATTTATTTCAAATAGGCTTAGTTTACAAGTTGACACGTCAAGTTTGACCATTTTGTAAAGACTACCGCCGACCAGTTCGGTGATAGTTCTGCTGAGAAATTATTGGCAAGAAACTCAACAGTTGCTTTTTAAAAAAAAACATTGTTTAAAAATTGTTAACATAAAATTTCTTTTAGTTTTACTTCCAGTGGTAGAGTGTGATCTAATAGCCTCCATAAATCTTTATTATTTATGCTTATAATTTGTATATTAACATCAACTAAGTTAATGTTTTTAATCGACTTCAAAAAAGGAGGAGGTTCCCAAATTCGTCAGAATGTTTTTTTTTCATATTGCTTAAACTTATGCATTGGCAGGTCCATAACTGCCTTGAGGATCTTGTTATAAAATAGTACACGAAACCCTATGAAAGATTTTAAATTATATATTGCACGAATTGCTCTTTTCTAAAGTATAAATATAGAATTTATATCAGCAGGTTTGCCCCAACAGTGTACCGTAAGAAATCACACTGTGAAAGCATGGAAAATAAACAAGCCTAGCTGTGTCAACATCAGTAAACTGTATTATTTTTCTCACTGTAAACGCAGCTGAGCTAAGTTTGCCCGACAGTTTCTCTATATGAGCACCCCACTGAAGTTTACAATCCAAGGTCACTCCCAGGAAAAAATATCTTACTTGATTTTTTTCCTAAACGTCGTGCTGACTGTCAGTAAATTGGCAAATTGACTATAATTGCATTTTGTGAACATTAAACGACCACAAACTCTTGTAGGTACTTATTATACATATAGCTATGAAATATATGAATAAAACTAACCGACAATGTTTAAAAATATGTAAATTACCTTCTTTTTATCATCATCTTTATTGGTCTTTTCTTGACTCTTGGGATCACGATTACGGGAACTGGATCTATGGGAAAAATCAATTATATTAGAAGCAATGTCAAATCATTATTTATTTGCTAGAATGTGGTTTAGATCTTAAAATTATTGAGTTACCTAGACATTCAACCAATTACAGTATGCAAATTTTTACAATTAAAACAATGTAACAATATATTACGAGATTATCTATATACGCCGCGTGGTACCATTCCTGTAGGAATAAGGGGATAAAATATAGCCTATAGCACTCGAGTATAGTGTAACTTTCTAAACAATTAAAGATTTTTTCAAATTGGTTCAGTAGTTTCAGAGCCTATTCAATGCTAAAAATTGGTAATACCATAAAAACAAACAAACAATTAAATCTTTAGAATATTAGTATAAATTCCAGTGAACGAATGATAAAAATCGTTGAATTGGATTTTTTTTAGGAAAGTTTTTTAGAAAAGAAAATTACAGGAAATATGCCGGTAGCGGCGTTTTGTGGTTGTGGCCCGTGTGTGCCCTTAGTGTTATAAAACTTGTACCTCTCTTTAGTAGACGAATGTCCTTTGTTCTTCTCATTTCTGTCATTGTCACTAGGTTTCTCTTCTTTCTCTTCATCCGGGTTGTCCCATTTACTCTTTCTTTCTCGAACCTTTTTACTTGTGTTTCGATCTTTTTCGTCTCTGTGAATTAAACAAATATTCAAACATGTATTAATTAATCTTGTCTTCACTAAGGTAGTTTTTACACAGTAATCTTATATTACAGTATCAATTGAACAATTTAAACAACTGGTATATTTGCAATTTAAAATAGATTCGTACCTCTCTTTAGATCTATCCCGTTTGTCATCTCTCTTGCTGTCTCTATCTCTAGTTGATGTTTCACCTTTATCTTTAGATTTATCTTCTACATCGCTAGATCTATCTCTCCTGCTACTCCTCTCACGAGATTTGTCGCGTTTGTATTTCTCATCTGAACGTTCTCTTTTTTCGCTTCTATGCTTCGATCTATCTTCTTTTTCTGTCGAAAGTCTCTTATCACTTCGTTCTTTAGATTTGTAGCGTCTTGATTCCTTATCAGTTGATTTGTCTCTCTTCTCACTACTTCTGTAGTCTCTATCTCTTGACCCATCTCTTGTCTTCTTCTCTGAACGTTCACGTTTATTTTTAGATTCACCTCTTTCTTCTGGTTTTTCTGGCGTTCTGTTGTCGCTTCTATCTTTGGATCGATCTGAATATTTGTAGCTCTCTGATTGTTTAGATTCGCGGTCAACTTTTTCAGAATCACGCTTCGAAAATTCTGGCTTTTCTTCATTTTTGGCTTTCTCTTCCCTATGGGATGAGGCGTGACGGTGACTTTTTTCACCCCTTTGTTTGTGTCTGTCTTCCTCTACGTGTCTTTCTTTTTCCTTTACAATCCTAGATGCAATCCTGTGAGTGTAAAAATATTCATCATTAACAACCCATATTGGCTCACTGTTGAGCATGAGCACTGTTGAGAATGAGAATTAAGAAAATTCTCAGGTATGCAGGTTTAATCACGATGTTTTTCCTTCATCGTTTGAGGCATGCGATTAATTATTAAAAGATGTTGCTGTATAATTAATATTGGTATCTAAACATCTGTGCAATATATTATAAAAAAATATATTTTACAAGAATCTCTGGCTTGCAGGTTTTGTTTGTTTATGTGAAATCCTGCAACTTAATTTTAGAACAGTTATCTCCAACCGATTGAGCTTAAAATTTGCGTATACGTTCAATTTGTATGACATCCACTATGGGGAACCAATTATTTCAAATGCACCTTAGTGATACCCGTATTATTGTAAAGTGTAAACACTGGAATATTAAATAATATTCTTATTTAAGTACGTGTTAACGATCGCTGTTCCTATTGGCCTAAGAACCACGACATATCTTGAGACTAGGGAAAGACAAATGTCGACCAATACCAGCCGAGTCAAAAATATCGCTCTGTCGAAAGAGCTGGGACTGGGACAACTCCAGCTATTGGTTGTTTTTACTCTTGACGAGATATGTCTTTGACGGTTCCAATAATGTCAAAACTTACCAAAGATACTTAAAATTTCTCAAAACTTCCACAAACCGTAACCCTTACAGTAAAGACTTACCCAACTTTATCCTTATTCCTACTAAACTGGCTACGCAAAAGACTAAAGGGATCGTATCCTTTGTTCTCATCACTTCTCTGCGGCTCAAACTCTTCGTGGCTCACTGTGGCTATAGCGGAGGATAGTTTAGGTGTCGCATAGCTAACGGAGGAAGCGAGCCCATCGCGACGTTTCTCATGATGCTCTCTAATGTCTCTGGTTTCTCTCGCATCTCTGGTGTTCCTGTTCAGAGGTTCCCTGCGATGAAATAGAATTTGTTCATTTAAAGTACAAGTAAAAAAACACCTAAAATTTTTGCACCGACAATTATTAAAATGCGGATTGGCAGACTTCACACACGAAGAGATTTGAGAAAATTCTCAGGTATGTACGTTTCCTCACGATGTTTTTCCTTCACCGAGACACGTGATATTTAATTTCTTAAAATGCACATGACTGAAAAGTCACTCAGAATCACACAACGGGCGATGGAACGAGTTTAGGAGTATCTCTGCGTGATCGAATCAGAAGTGAGGAGATCCGCAGAAGAACCAAAGTCACCGACATAGCTCAACAAGTTGCGAAGCTGAAGTGGCAATGGGCGGGGCACATAGTTCGAAGAGCTGATGGACGTTGGGGTCAAAAAAGTGTTGGAATGGCGACCCCGCACTAGTAAGCGACCCCCCACCAGGTGGACTGACGACATCGAGTCGCAGGGATTCGCTGGAGGCGGCTCAGTATCGCGATGTTTGGAAGTCCCTACAAAAGGCCTATGTCCTGCGGTGAACGTCCATGAACACGATGATGACTGAAAAGTTGGAGGAAAATAAAGCGGTGATAGCCCAGTGGATATGACTTCCTTTGATTCGGAGGACGTAGGTTCGAATTCGGAACATGCATTTCAAAGCTAATAATGATGAATGGAAACTCTTTCTTACATCTGCTTAGGATTGACGCCGAGTGCTCGCGCCAACATTTCGGCCCTTTCTCCACCACCCCACTGCTCTTGGGGAGCTCTCTTGTGGTCAGGCTTGCGTTTGAAGGCAAGCTCTCTATCATCTGCAAAATACATTAATCCATCAATATAATGAGTTTGTTCGATCAATATTTATGTTTCAAGCGTTTTCGTTTTATTTTTCCAATGTACTCGTAATTTAAAAGTTAATTTACTTATACTTTGTAGTTACAACGCCCCTTACAGGGTTCCATTTGTAATAAATATGACATTTAATCTATGACATGTGTTAAATATTATAATAGAAATGTAACTTAAATAAATAAATCTATACTAATATTATAAAGCTGAAGAGTTTGTTTGTTTGTTTGTTTGATTGAACGCGCTAATCTTAGGAACTACTGGTCCGATTTGAAAAATTATTTCAGTGTTAGATAGCCCATTTATCGAGGAAGGCTATAGGCTATATATTATCCCCATATTCCTACGGGAACGGGAACCACGCGGGTGAAACCGCGCGGCGTCAGCTAGTAAATAATACGACCCAAGTTGTGGTAACCAATATGCGGGTCTTTAACATTGCTCTAATTGTATTTAACTGCTTTTGTTTTGTTGACCTTTTTTATCAAATGACGAAATAGACAAACGAATGAGTATAGCTTGGAAGAAATACTGGACCCTAAAAGAAATTCTAAAAGAGAACTAGGTCATAATATAAAAAAAAGACTAATGAATTCTCCCGAATCTAACTTACGTTAGTCAAACATGGATCTACACAGAAAAAGTAAAAATCAAAATTTTATCATCTCATTTTCTTCATTTCAGTTTTTAACAGAAATGGAACTGGGCAAGATACTTGTAAAGATATAAAGATAAGAGATGAATTTACTATATAACTATATGGCCCTGCCATTTGCCAATTGGCAAAAGAAATGTAGGAAGACCGAAGAAAAGATGGGTCGATGATATAATAAAAACAGTCGGAAAAAACTGTATGCATATGGCCAAACATAGGGAAAGATGAAAAAGCATGGAGAAGGCTTTTATCATATCATAACAAAAAAAAAAGAAATAATTTATTATTAAAGGTAATATTGTAATTTTACAATACATACGTTATGTTGCTTGTTACATGTTTAATACATAATGTATTGTAAAATTGTTAATCTATACTAATATTATAAAGCTGAAGAGTTTGTTTGTTTGTTCGTTTGTTTGATTGAACGCGCTAATCTCAGGAACTACTCTGGTCCGAAAAATTCTTTCAGTGTTAGATAGCCCATTTATCGAGGAAGGCTATAGGCTATATTTTATCCCCGTATTCCTTCAGGAACGGGAACCACGCGGATGAAACCGCACGGAGTCTGCTAGTAGAATTATAAAAGGTGTTGGGGCAGGTATACCTTCATGTTCAACGTCTTCCTCGAAGTCAAGTGCATTGTAGTCGATTCTTTCATGGTGCGACGTGTCTGAAAAAAAAAATACTGTTTTTACCAATACTAATAATATAAATGCGAAATTAGGTCCGCTGTGTGTCTGTCACCTTTTTACGTCTAATCCGCTGAATCTATTATACAGTAGAACCCGTTTAATACGATTTCGCAGGGACCCAACTAAAAACGCGTCTTAGACGGGAAAGCGTATTATGCGGGACATGAGTGGGAGATAGTGAAAAATATAACGACTAATGTACACGTATATAGTTTTAAAAATTAGTGTATTTGGTGTTAAGACTACATAAATTATGCTACTTAAAGTAATCTGGTGTGACATAAAGATTTTGTTGCATTAGCAATTACGAAATTATTAATTAAACTTTACTTTTGCAGTGCGTCTTCAAAATTATCAGTTTAGAATCGCATCATGTCAAGGGTCGTTAGTTGTTAGGGTCTTTCAGTCCTTTAAGATAATAATGTATTAGTCTTGTCCTGTAACCTTGCTTAAGGACCTTTGATGATAATATGATGTCCTGAACTATCTGTTGTAATTTATTCGTCGTTTATGGAATTACACGCGTGTGACATGTAGGCGTATTAAACGGGATGACGAATAGTATTAAGCGTTAGGAAATGTATGAAAACAAGTCTCAAGTTGTGGGGACTGGCGTAAAATGACGTATTATGCGAGAAATCGTTTTAAGCGTGATCGTCTCAAGCGGTTTCGTGAATTTTGGACAGTGATAAATGGGACCTAGGAACAGAACATTGATTACTATAGTATACTGTTTATCACAATCTATGGTTCCAGCAGAACCTATTATGACGCTATGCCGAAATTGTTAATGTTGGTTTAATTTCCATATCAACATGCGGCCAACGAAAAGAAATAGAGAAATGTCGACCAATGCCACTGGAGTAGTCCCAGTCCCATCTTGTTTGTCACACAGCAATGGAAGATAGCGATAGTTCCGGTTGCGCAGCTATTGGTTGATATTTGTCGCATGTTATGCATACTGCACTGTATATACTTACCAACAGTTGTATCACATTCTCCTTCTTCTTTCTCTCTCGGCCTCTCCGGAGTACCCTCCTCTCCCTCTCCTGCAATAAAAATTATTCTTTTCATACTGGACACTGGAACAGAGTGATGTCAAATTAATGACAATGATAAAGACTTAAGCCTAAATAAATCCAGGGTATCCTGGGAACCTCAGACCAATTACCTTAGGACCTGCCTCGCTAGACGTTACCCCTTTGTCAAAAGTATATTATCATGATCTAACGTGTTTATACAAACTACGTATAAAGATTTATTGTGTTCAAAATACACGTGTGTTTGTGTGTGTATAACGATTTAAAATTTAAAGTTGTATGTAGTTTAAGGACACAAAATATATTTTTGGTGTTAAATATTTTCGACGTGTGAGTTTACTTCGTCTCTCTCAAAAAGCGACAGACAATCTTGTTGGTTCATTTGAGTGCGATACAGGAGCAAAGGTAATTGGTCTGAGATGGGACCAGAGTTATCACCGATAGGTGGATGTTTTAATCCCCACCTGGAGTAGTGTCATACCCACTCATAACAGTCTTCTTCTACTAGTTGGAGGGGAACAGGAATATGGTCATGTTTAAAAGATGTGTCAATTATTTTTTTTAATAAATTTAAACGCATAAAATTCATTTGGCTCCAGTTTTTACAAAAAAAAAATGAGTGTAGGTCAGATCCGACGCACACATTCAAGTAATACAATAACATACGCATATACATAATTTCAAAGTTAAGGGTTAGAAAAACGTAAAGCTGTATTATGTGTTCATAATAATATAATACATTTATTTATTAACATAACAATATCTAGGGCTCACAATGAGTGTAATACATATATATCAAACTTAACACAGTATTAGTAATATATCGTTGGTGAAGTGGCAGCGTGTAAACACCATTATTTCAAGGACATCACACATGGACAGCATGGATTCAGTATTACTGAATAGTCAACTTCGATGGTCTGTAAGGTAAACTTCGATGGTCTGAAAGGTAAACTTCGATGGTCTGTAAGGTAAACTTCGATGGTCTGACAGGTAAACTTCGATGGTCTGTAAGGTAAACTTCGATAGTTGGTGCAAATGGATTACACCAGGCTGCCTGAAGCAGTCTTTAATTCTGATAAACACTGAAAAACGAAATCAAGTGGTATAATACCTTAAAATGTTCTCAAACATATTAATTTAATAAATAAATTTATTTAGTAAATTACGAAATCCACAGAAATAAAAAGGCAAAGAGCACAAATTAAAGCCTATATACAGAAATAAATATATGTTGTAGTCGAAATATTTTGTGCAATTTTCAGTGGCGTGCACGTCATATATGCAGAAATGTGCTGCCTACCCTGAGGACTCGTTACCAACCTGAATTGGAAAAGAAATTTTCCGTTTTTTCGATTTGTATGTATAGTACATACCCTAGTTAAAAACCCTATGCACGCCACTGGCAATATTATGTTGAAATCAAGATAGTCATTAAAACAATCAAAACTTTTATAAACTAACATTCGTTATTGAATGTTAGGATTTTTTTATTCTCTACAAGTTTGACCTTGACTACAATTTCACCTGATGGTAAGTGTCGATACAATCTAAAATAGAAGTGGGCTAACTTGTTTGAAAATCTGAAACTGGCTCACAGATGTGAATATTTACAATAAACTCACCAATCTCTTGCTTGGTCTCGATGGGTCGTCTTTGCATGACTTGCTCGGGTTGTTCTCTATCCACCTGTATGAATAAAAAATAAAAATTCATATAGTTTTCTAAATTCTAGTTAATTTTTATTATTATTATAGCTTTATTTTCACTTAACAATTTTACAATACATACTAGCATAATAATAAATTTTAAAGTATTTCTTTTATTTTGTTATGTCGCCCCCTATTGGTAAAAGCCTCCTCCATGCTTTTCCATTGTTCCCTATCTTTGGCTATATGCATCCAGTTTTTTCCTGCTGTTTTTATTATATCATCGACTCAACTCTTTTTCTGTCTTCCTACATTTCTTTTGCCAATTGGGCCCTGCCATTTAGTTGTTTGGTGAGTCCATCTCTTATCTTTATATCTTGACAAGTTAATTTTTAACCGACATCAATTAAAGGAGGTAGTTCTCAATTCAACTGTGGCTATTTTGAAAACTAGTTGACTTCCTTCATTTAATCCTTGGGGGCGGGAACAACGCAAGTGAATCCGAGTGCGTTTTTTTTTATTTACAAGTTAGCCCTTGACAACAATCTCACCTGATGGTAAGTGATGATGCATAAGATAGAAGCCGGTTAACTTGTTAGGAGGAGGATGAGAATCCAAATTTTTTCAGTTTCTACACGACATCGCACCGGAGCAAATAGCTTAGCAATACATCTTTGCCAGTAGGGTGGTGAATAACCACGGCTGAAGCAAAGACCAGACCTGGACAAATTAAGAAAACCTCAATCAGCTCAGCCGGGGATCGAACCCAGGACCACCGTCTTGTAAATGCACCGCCTTTTGACGTTCAAAATACGTACTATTATCGTGAATCGCGATAAACTCACAAGAGTGAAACGAACTGTCACCGTACCCATGCTATCTGACAAACATTATAAGTGGGTGTCACTCACCTCCAAGTGTGCCAGCTTGATGATCCGCCTCTGCGCTTGGCGCCAGTGCGGCGGAGTGGCCGACCGCGAGCGGGACCGGGAGCGAGACGGAGTACGATAACGCTGCAAATATTTGTTTATTTATTGATAAATTTGCCCCCATTCGCACGAGAGTTTTTTAACGGACGTTAAAAAAACGTTCAAATCATTGACCTCTTATAATAAAAGACACACAATCACACACAGTTTCAGAATTATTGGTAAAGAAAATTATACCTAAAGCCCTTTAAATATAGTACAATATTCAATAAAATCCCAAATTCAGAGCGAATTCAACTTTAAGGATTACTTGAATTGAGTGCCAAGAAGTTGTGTTTGGCACACAATTACACCTGTTATTATTATCGAATCTGCTATACAAACCAGTGGTTAAGTCTCTTCAAATAGTCAAACTTGATGTTTTAAAAGTGGTTGTGAACTACGCTTAAGACTTAAGTAGCATTTAACCATTTTATATAATGTTTAATATATGTATAACGTTAGCGTGCTTATAAATAAATAACCTAACGAATTAATCGAATATTGATTATCTCATTTTGAAAGAGGGCTATGGGCATAATAAGAGACAAATATCCTAGCAATCCATGGTTTCACGGGGTGCCGGGTCCATCGCGTGGTAGACCCGGTATAATAATGTGGGCATAATAATGTGTACATAATAATGTGGGCATAATAACGTGGACATAATAATGTGGACATAATAATGTGGGCATAATAAGGTTGAGAACCTCTGCCCTAAGGCTAGTTGTAAAATATAAGTATTTTGTTTTGTAAAATTATTAGATGAAAGTGGTTTTGCAAGCAATGTTTGCTTTAATACGATTTTGCATACGCTAAGCATGTTAGTTCATAAGTTGATTTTTTTGTATGTGTAAAATATGTAAAAGTCGCTAGCAAACTTAATAAATAAATAAATAAAATAAAAGGCTTATACTTACGAACACTCCTCGGCCCTTTATGATCCTCCCGCTACGAGTGTAGGAGTGGCGCTCTCGCTCACGGTATCGCGCCCTTGGAACAAATAACAATATTGACATTATTTTGAGGGTTTCGCACCTCAAATGGAAAAACTGAACCCTTATTTCACATTGGTTTCACATTGTCTGTTAAGACCATTTATCTTAGAAACGTGAAGGTATAAAGTTGAAATAACTTGAAAGTTTACAGTTGAAATAACTGAAAGTTTACAGTTTGAAGTTTTGAAAAATACATTTTCTAAATTAAACTCGAAAAAATAATCAATATTTATAATTAAGTCATAAATAACCCATATCGTGCAACTTATTCAAAATTTACTATTACAACAACATACATATTGGCAATGGTTTAAAAAAAAGTTCGAAAGCAAAACTTACATTAAAAATTGACAAAAGCTGAAAATTTAATAATAAAACACAAATTATTTATTTCTTTGCGAATTTATATGTAGTAAAATTATTTTTGTACAAAATAGTAGGGTAATCGTGTCAATTTTCGTCCCATTGAACGTTCTACAAAATTGCAGCAAATAAACAACATACCTTTCTCTGTCCCTCCTGGGATCGTTCCTATCTTTGTCCTGATCGCGGCCGCCTCTCATCAGGAACCTGTTCGTGGGCACTTCGGGTATTTCCCGAGGGTCGATCTTGGAGGTGCTCACGAGGGGGTGAGAAGGCGCTTCTGGGGGCTCCTCGTCGGCCGAACGGTCGGAATGATGGCTATCAAACATTAGAACAATAAAAAAAATGTTTTTATTTTTATGTCGAGCACTGCTTTTTGTTTTATGATATACCTACATATTATGAAAAGATAAAATAATTTATTTAACTTTCATTGTTTCTGATAATTATATTGTAGACTTTAAAACAATATTAATGAGTTTTTGTTGTATCTGAAGTTTTCCATGTAATACTGTATCAGAGCAGATGAGTACTTACCGTTTCTTTTTCTTATCCTTCTTCTTCTTTTTGTCTTTTTTATGAGAGTGGTCACTTTCTTCACCACTCTCTTTTTCTTTTGCCTTGTCTTGCTTGCGTTTTTTAGCTGTTAAAAAAAATATAAATTAATTTTTCTAGTTTTTAATTCATTTCCATTTTCTATAAAAAGATAATTAATTAGTACATAATAATAGAACAAAAAATATTTGTTGACCTTTATAATAGGAAGGTATTTAGAGCTCAATGGGTTTAAGTTACTCCAAGTGACTCCTACTACAAGTTGACATGCTTGGTTTTAATGATTAATTCTGTCATAATCACTACTCGTTAATAATAATGTACCAGGACTGACAGACTATCACATTTAGTAAACTCAATCAAGTCTAGGTTGCTACTGAGATTTTCCCCGAGTAGACACTGCAAAATGATGGTGTGTATTGCTTGACTTGACAGCCCAATTGATGTGACCTCTGCCTCCTGAGGATGTGGGTTCAAATCCGGTCCAGGACATGCACCTCCAACTTTTCAGTTGTGTGCATTTTAAGAAATTAAATATCACGTGTCTCAAACGGTGAAGGAAAACATCGTGAGGAAAAATGCATACCTAAATGAAGTTTGCCAATCCGCATTGGGCCAGCGTGGTGGACTATTGGCCTAAGTCCTCTCATTCTGAGAGGAGACTCGAGCCGAATATGGGTTGATGATGATGATGAGTGATGGTACAGTACCGTGTTTAATCTGCACGAGCTGGCCGCAGTTGGAGACGGTGACGTCCTGCAGCGGGCGCGCGTTGCGGTCCACGGGCAGCGCCTCCAGCTGCCGCACCAGCGTCGCGCCGCCCACCACCGCGCCGAACACACAGTGCACACTGCGACATTACACTAAATATACTAACACTAATAAAGCTCAACCTACACAACTCAATGTACTTAGTATGAAAAAAAAAACAAATCATATGTAAATTTCATAACACTAGTTGCGAGGTAAAAAATAAGTATCTGCCATATCTTTTGAATATGACCGATACCTTCCCATTTACCTTCTAGTCGGGAAAGACTGTATTAGGAGTGGGTACTATAATAGTTCAACGGGGCGAGGATCTTACCCCTTGGTAATGAGTCTGACCTCTTTATCTATCTTAGAGTTATTGAGGCTCAAATATAATATAATATAGAATAAATTCCACTATGATATATAGCAGATACTCGCTAGTTAAAATATAAAAATCATCAACTTTTTATGCTGTTATAAACAAAAAACTTTACAAACAACAATTGACAGCCTAAACATAATATAGCATACCTACTTTAAATATATAATTTTAATACTCACTTGTCGAGATGCGGGGCCGGCTGTGTTGTACTACAACACACAGAACACAACAAGAATGATAGCGCGCCGCTCGCCGCCGCGGCCGCATTCTATGACACAACACAAGTGTAAATGTGCGCCCTCACAGTATCTCACTATTGGGTCGGAAATGTGGACTGTTACCCTATTTATACTCATCACTTATTACTTTATTTTCAAAATCTTTATAGATCTAAAAGTACTATATGATACATAAAACAAATCAATACTAATGTATTAAAATAGGACACTGTCATCTAAGACTGCTTATAAAGATCACAGCCAAGCACAAAAGAATATATGAAGATAATATACAACTACAAGTAAAATTCTTTAGTTGTTCACTAAAATGTCACTAAAAAAAAAATAATAATTGTATAGTACCTAATATAAAGCAACCATCAATAATGTATTTTGTAATAAGGAGTATTTTTTAATACACATTTCAATAAAATTATAAGCAAGCATTCAGCAAATATATTTTCTTTTGATTTTAACAGGTTCAGACATGGGTCATTTACCCTAAAACATAAGCCTTTATGAAAAACACGATTTTTCTAAAAGCAATGCTGTTGAAGAAAAATACTAATATATTAAAATAATACAAAAAATAATTATTATCTTACCATTTGGCCAATTTTTACAACTTACATAAAGAACTGTGAACCATTTGTGTCTTTGCCCCTGTTAGCCATAGACAGCAAGTAAGGTCTGTCGTGTTGCAGCTCAAAGGTTTCATCTGAAAATACATAACAACACTTCAATTTTCGTTTATTTAGTTAGAATGACACATTGTACAGTTCGTCTCATGTAGGAATGATGCAGGTGACAGTTTGTTTTACTTGTTAAAAGATTGCAGCGATTCACGATAATAGTATGCATTATAAACTTCATACGGGCGACTGTCACCATACCCATGCTATCTGTAAATCCCTTTAATACCACTATGCTGCCCCAATGTGGGTTAGCGGGCTTAGGACTATAATGTTTTATTAGTCAAATAGCAGATTTAACGTGCATTTAGCAGATACTACGTGATTTCACGGGTGTGGTTCCCGTTCCCGTAGGAATACAAAGATAAAATATAGCCTATAGCACTCGAGGATAGTGTAGCTTACCAACAGTGAAAGGGTTTTTCAAATTGGTTCAGTAGTTTCAGTACCTATTCAATGCAAATAAATAAACAAACAAAAAATCAGATCTTTCCTCTTCAAAATCTAACATATTAAATTCTCATGTCACAAAGGAGGAGTATGGGAACGAATCCCATACTCCTCCAAAATGGCTTGACTGATTCATAAGAAATTTTTTATGCATATTCAGTAAGTCTGAGAATTGGCTAATATCTGTTTTTCAATCCTGTTGATATTAGTGTAGGGGTCGGGGTAGGGGTAAGGGTAGGGTTGGGTAGGGTAGGGGTAGGGTTGGGAATGAGTAGCTTGGGTAGGTAGGGGTAGGATAGGTTAGGTGTAGGGTGAGATGAGATTAGGGTAGGGTAGGGTAGGGTAGGTGTAGGGTGGGAGTAGAATAGGAAAGGGGTAAGGAATGACTATTAGTATAGAAGTATAGACAATCACATTTTAAACATAAAGACTGGGGCCGAGGGCCTAATGTGTACTCTCTGAAGCATTAGATGTTACACCACATACTTCATAACTCTGGTCTGAAAAATTCTACTAATAACTTCCATAGAAAGTCAAATTGATAACTGTGATGGTTTCTTATCCTTAAAAGTAATGTACCTTAACCTCAGTAAAGTTGACAATGTGATTCAACTAACCTTCAAAAGTGCCGCCGTAAATGGACTCTCCTCCAGTCCCATTAGCATTTGTGAAGTCTCCTCCTTGTATCATGAAGTCTTTTACTACTCTATGAAAAACCATACCCTGTCAAAGAAACAACAAAATTTGTATTAAAATAAAAACATAATATATCACTCTACAGCCAATACCGGTGCAGTGTCAACAAGGGTGTTCTATACCGAAAATTTTCTTAGAAGTCTTATCACCAAAACAAACCCGTCTTGTCACTAAAATCACATATTTCACTTACGTTATACGTAATTTCTAAAGAACAAAGTGTCTAAATCCTTTATTATACGCATACAGTACGATTATATTTCATAGCCCTGTGTTTTTGAAATTTTAGGTCATATCAATATGAGACATACAAATATTTAACAGGCTCGTCCAAATTATCATTTCAAGAATTACAAATATTTGTATTTGCAAACTGAAAATCAATGCTGCGTATTCTAAGTGTTTACAGTGCACAACAGCTGTACACCCGTTCTTTTTGGTAATAGAGACAGTCAAATCAAACATCATGCTGATGAACTGACATGCTGGTATGACCATTGCTTAAGCGATCCCAGGACTTACTTATAATCAGTCGTCAAACATTAGCAAGCAAACCACAAAACTTGTAATTTACCTTATAGGTTAATGGTTTCCCAGTGACCTTCCCGACGCCCATGTCTCCTGCGCAGAGACCCCGAAAGTTCTCCGCCGTTTTGGGAGCTACATCGTTAAACAACTCAAACACTATACGGCCGGAGGGCAAGCCTCCGATCGAAATGTCCATGAAGACACGATCCCGCTTAGGTTTCTCATCACCGTCCACCGTCATTTTTGCTTTTGGTAGTTTCTCTCATACGAAACACTATTTGGTTAAATCGCTTTCTTGTACTAATTTTGTATCAAGTTTCAAATGGCAATTAAAAAAAGCACAAACGCATCGTCGAGTGTTTAATTTAAACACGAAATTACCCTGACAAACGAGAAAAAAGAAGCCTTTTTTCTAAAGAGCAGTGTTACCAACTCTCCAAAATATTTATCCCTAAAGTTTCTGTCAAAAACCCCTAAAATCGCCTTAATTATTGAGTTGTCCCCCTAAAAAATATAAATTCATAATAATTTAGAAATAATATGCTGTAATATGTTTCAAAAGTCTATATTTAATAAAGACAAAATATTACGTCTTTATCTGAATAAATTTAACAATTTTTTTTATTCGATGAAAATTGCCGCCAGTTGCCTCATAGTGGTTGTAGAATAACGTATTATATGTCTTTAAAAGTCGCTAGGTCAAGAAAGAAATATTAAAATTATCATCAATTTAAAAATATTAAAGAGTCTAAAAATCCCTGAAAATACCCCTAAAATTTTCAGACCCCTAAAAAAATCCCATTTCACTTATTTGTCCCCTAAATCTGGGGGGGAAACCCCTAAGTTGGGAACCCTGCTAAAGAATAAAATAACTTTTTTTATCTGTCTAATGTGTTTTTTTTATAGATTATATTAACGGCTCTGGATTCTAGCCAATCTTTAAGTATGTAAAACACACTTCATTTGACGTTTGTGATACCACACATCTAATCTGTGATTCAGACACACACTGTGCGCCGCGCCGCCATATTTGATATTTCCAGGGTGTAATCAGTCTGTACATTACGACCTTAGTACAAATTGCATATGCCTCCTTGGTACACTATTTGCTCAATAGATGGCGCTTTAAGGCACTTTGACCAGCTGGATTCTGAGGTAATCTTAAGCCAGGTATTAAAAAAAAAAATATAACCTTTGTGCGGCTTGTGACATTTTGTTTAATTTTGTAGACGAAACGGTTTTATTTCTTCTGCTTTCTTCATGGTGTTTTTTTGCGTTGATCTTTCCCGACGACTTGGCTTTTTTTTATGGATTTTGGTGACTGTTATAAATCGTTTTGACCTGTGCTTTACTTTGGATTCCGAGAACTCTGTTATATATATCTTATCTTGAGATTTAGTAGAGTTCTGTTTTTATTTTTTCGTGCAGATTTTTTACATTTAATTGGTGTAAGTCAACAAATATATTGTTAAGCGGTACCACTAGAGGTTTTGACGAAGATGACTCTATTCAAAGAGACGGAGTTGTTTATGTTCACAAAAGGTGAAACAATAAATAATTATATGTATCCTATTTGTGTTTTTATTATTTGTATCCGAATTCCTAAATAAAATAATCATAGAATTAAAGAACAGTTAAAACTAATAGGTAAACATTATGTTTATGTCTCTATGGATATAGGTATATATACGTAAATCGACGCTCATTTTATACTTATGGGTATATCTTATAATTTTTGTAGTTCTCTATCTGCTCACATGATGGCGCTAAGCGAAGATGGCATCTGAGGACTCTATACCCTATATTCAATGTACTCTATGGATATTTCCGTTTCGTTTCGTTTCGTCACAGTAAAGATATCTTTTCTGTGGTTTCGTGGTGGTGAATGGTGATTTCGATTTTCGTGCTTTCAAAGATTGTGAATTTTAGGAATTTTCTATTAAATAGCATACGTATTTAATTACGCTTTAATATTATTTGCCGAGTTCCAATTAGTCTCTACAGAAATAATAAATTATAAATATTAGCCACCGGTTTGAAATAATAACAAAAAATGTTTGGAGCCGGAGATGGTAGCCAAATTATCAAGTTGCGTGGATTGCCTTTCTCCACAACGGTTGATGATGTGCTTCAATTTCTAAGTGGTATCAGTGTCGTAAACGGGAAAGATGGTAAGATATTATCTGCTTTTATCGTTTGAAATACAAACATTCTAGGAAAGTTAGTATGCGTGTACCGTGTAAATACATGATGGCGGCATTTTGCCGCGTACGCGTAATCGATATTTTTATTCCTGGAATTGTAACATATATCTGAGTTTAAGACTTCAAAATCATCCTCAAGAAGATTACCTTTAACTGCTCTGCGGGTTGACTGAAATTCGAGATCTGATTTAGAACACCATAAAAAAAACAAGGTTATGTCCGTTATGAGCTAATGATATGTAAATATACTCAGAGGCACAATTATCCACCCACTTTAATATACTCGCGTCTTATTAAAGAGAGCGAATAATTGTGCCTCTGAGTATATTTAAGCAGATGGCCGCAACTTCGCTTGTGTTGAAATATTGTCGTACATCTGACATCCCCTTATTGCCTACCAGGTTTCAATAAACCTTTTTTAGTACTTACTATCTGTTTATAATAATAAACTTTCGCCAGTCATGGGTATCAAGCCGCTGTAGTATAGGTCGTATAAAGTATATGGTCGTAGTAGTATAAATTGAGTCAGTCTTTCATTTAATCTTTTCTATTCATACATTTTTCTAAAATATTTTTTAAAGATACACGTCAGTAGTGTGTAAATTTATTTAGGAAATAGATATGTAAAAGAAATAACTCTCATACATAGGTGTCCATTTAACTGAAGTTCGTCCGGGAAGGCCATCAGGAGAATGCTTCGTGGAGGTGGAGACCCAAGAAGATGTGGAGGAGGCTTTGAAAAAAGACAAGGAAAACATGGGCAAGAGATATATTGAGGGTAAGAGATACATTGAGGGTGAAATTTTGCATAATCACTTTATTATAGACCAGACCAAACTTTGTCTGCTATTCAAACACTATAGGAATTAGAAACCTGGTGACACTGACCAATAGCAACTAATACCAGTGTAACTGAAAATACTACCTCTTTAGTTCCAATGGAATAAAAAAGAAATCTATCTCTATTAACCGACAATATAATTTTTTTTTCTTCTTCCTTCTGTGCGTTGGCCTTTAAAGATACTGATAATAATGATGAGTATAGATTCAATTGGTTTTTTTTTCATTTCTAGTATTTTCTACTGACCGTCAAGATATGGAATGGGCTTTGAATGCAATGCGTCAGAGTGAGAATGGCTTTGAGAGCATCCCAAATGTCTCTGACGATTATGGCATAGTTAAACTGAGGGGATTGCCATTTGGCTGCTCTAAAGAAGAAATTGAACTTTTCTTTGACGGTAAGTTTTATTCCAAAATTATTCATGTTAATTTTTTATTTTCTGTTTTCATTCCTTTTGGGGATGTGTAGGACAATCACATCAATTGTACATCTAGAAATTGTGATAAAGTTTTGTTTTATAAATGTTTCATGGCCTGCAATTTTTTTTTAATAGTTAGGATAAGGTTGGTTCACAACTTGTGACAATAAACCAAGAACATATTTTGACATCATCTGACACAGCCTAGTTAAAGCAGCTAATCTACACTGTGTTCATGTTTTATTTAATTATTACTGATTGAAATTAAATTAGTGAAATTATTAAAGTAGCAGAATAATACTTAAAAAGAAAAGGAACTTGATTTTTTATCCTTATTATTTTAATTCAATTCAATTTAATTTGTTGACTGACTAATTATTACATATAATTTTAAGTCATATAAGCTGTGTAATCAACCTTATAAGAATTTTAGGCAAACCACATAATTGAGTCTTGAATTTTGTCAAGTTTTTCTACTTCTGGAAGACAGTTAAAATTTGGATGGTGGTCTTCTGGGAATAGAAGAACTAAACATAAGTTTATAGGCACACCGAATAACTCAGTTTTTGTGTTGTCATAATGACAGAGGGAGGAGTAGCACTGGCATTCTTTATTAATTTAATTCATGGCCAAGGTGGTCCCTTCTGTGGTCATTAAGTGAAATCTTACACTTCACATACAAGAACTGAGTTATTCAGTTTTTTTTTTGGTAGAGGGGAAAATCCTTATGGACACCTGTGTGGGTAGTGCAGAACTCCTACAGACTAAGTACATAATGACAGAGGGAGGAGTAGCACTGGCATACTTTATTAATTTAATTCATGGCCAAGGTGGTCCCCTCTGTGGTCATTAAGTGAAATCTTACACTTCACATACAAGAACTGAGTTATTTAGTTTTTTTTTTTGGTAGAGGGGAAAATCCTTATGGACACCCGTGTGGGTAGTGCAGAACTCCTACAGACTAAAAAAAAACCACTCCTACCGTCTGAACGCTGGTGTACCTGCCATTCGGCCTACCACCAACATTGCAGTCTTTTCTCACTTTCCGAGTTCCTGTTCTTCTTTCTCCTTTCATTATTTTCATTATACTTTCTAGAAAAATTCAGTTTGCCTATAAACTTATGTACAAAACACCGGCAGCATAGAATTTGACTTCAACAACAATTACACAAATCTTTCACAAAATTTAGCAGTAACTTAGTTATACAATTGTCATATAACAATGGTTTTGTTGGACGGGGCAGGGTTGACGGTGGCCCAAGACGGGGTGCACTTGCTATCGGACCACACGGGGCGGGCCTCGGGCGAGGCGTTTGTTTACTTCGTTGACAAGCAGAGCGCTCAGGACGCTCTCGGAAGGGACAGGGAAAAAATAGGACACAGGTGGGGGGTTACTATGTATTACATAGTGGTGAATTGTCACAGGTGTTCGGCAATATTGCTTTTACATGTTATCAATTTTGTTTGAGGGAATTCATTAAATTTGTAGATTTAACCAATAAACACACAAAGTACACAAGATTGTGCAAGAGATTGATGAAATATTTGCATTTTCAGTACTTTAAACTGAGGGATAACATTTATTAAAGGCATAAAGGCATTTATTAAAGGCAAGGTGAGGGAGATGTCCCAGTAAGATAATCAATATTTCTTTCTCCTGTTTTCAAAAAATCAAAATCAAAATCAAAAATCATTTATTTCAAGTAGGCTCAGTTTACAAGCACTTTTGACATGTCAGTTGACTATTTGTAAAGATTCTACCACCGGTTCGGAAGGCAGGTCCTGCTGAGAAGATACCGGCAAGAAACTCAACAGTTGCTCTTTTGAAAAAGTCATACTATTATTACATATGAGTATTATAATTTACAATTGATAACAATTACTGTTTACATTTCTTATAGTTTTACTTCCTGTGTGAAGGTGGAAGCTGATCCAACGGCCTCCAAGCATCTTTATCATTAAGGAACTCATCAATGTTGTAGTACCCTCGACTAAGTAAATGTTTTTTAACACATTGCTTAAAGCTATGCATTGGCATGTCCATCACAGTCTTGGGGATCTTGTTATAGAAGAGTACACCCAAACCTACAAAAGATTTTTTTACTCTTTGGAGACGATATGCAGAAATAACTAACTTATGCCCGTGTCTAGTAAGACGTGGGTTTAGATCTCCTTTTCATTTGTACAAATTAATATTTTGTCTTACATATACTATACTGTTATATATATATTGACAGGCTACTGTTAGTATACCTATTTCTTTAAACATTTGACGAAGGGACTTGCGTGATTTTAATTGATATATTGCTCACTCACTATTTTAACTTACTCACTCTAAAAAATATGATTCTACAAGAGTGAGAAAGTTTGTATAGCATTGCTTAGGTTATAATTAATGTTACTATGATTAAAATATTTCACTATGCTGACTATATTTGTAATGAAATATTTTTTTTCTGACAAAACTTATTTTCCATAAATATATACATATTTTACCAAATAAATAACCTTTTTTATAGTAACACAACTGTGTTTTTGGTCTGAGAAAAACTGTTTGTAATCTGCAAGTATTTCTGTATTTTTTATTTTCTCAATTATAATCACACTAGCGGACGCCCGCGACTTCGTCTGCGTAAAAATTGATGTAAACTTCTCTACTTCTACCTTACCCTGCTCGTAAACCTACCCAACCCTACCCTACCCTATCCTACCCCTACCTTACTCCTACCCTACCGCTAACGCTAACCCTACCCTGCCCCCACCTTACCCCTACCCGTAACCTATCCATACCCTACCCTACCCTGACCCTAATCTACCCCTACCCTACCCCTATCCTACTCCTCCCCTACCCTATACGTTCCATATCCTTCCCCTACCTCTACCTTACCCCTACCCTACACTACCCCTACCTTATCCGTACCCTACCCTACCCTACCCTACCCTTTCCCTAAATTACCCCTACCCTACCTCTATCCTACCCCTTCCCTACCCCTATCCTATCCCTACCCTCAGCAAAATTGGTCCAGCCTTTTGTGCGTGGTGCAATGACCAAAAGACTATAATTTCCCAAGCGACTTCTATGCTAATACTATAAAGAGGTAAAGTTTGTGTGGTTGTCGGGGGTAATCTCTGGATCTACTGGACCGATTTGGAAAATTCTTTTACCAATAGAAAGCTACATTATTTGCGAGTGTCATAGGCTATGTTTGGTTCTCATATTCACACGGGAACGGGAACCACGTAATTGAAACCGCGGGGCGTCATATAGCGGCATTTCTGCGACTTTCAGAAATTTTGTATTATCTCCGAAACTATATAACTAATTAACATACTGTAAAGGGCAAATCTTATCTCTATAATATCCTTGTGATTATTGAATAATTTATTTTGATAAGGATTTAAGTTTAGTTGTGTAAATAATGACGTAAACCTTAATTTAAAATTTAAATAATTTATTAAAGTACTAAAGGTACTATATCTGCTAAAATATAAAAGATAGATATATGGTGTCGCGGACTTTTTTGTAGAACTTTTAAAGGTTCAAAAAGCCTCCATACATTTATTTCAGTTATACGCAATGGTTGAGGCAGCGCATGCGAATAAGTAAGTTTTTCGGTCTGACCTGTAAGAGAAAACCCGCGATATCTCAGTAGTTATATATGATAGAAATATAAAATATAGCCTATAGCACTCCCCGATAACGTAGCATTCTATTGGTGAAAGAATTTTTAAAATCGGTCCAGTAGTTCCGAAGATTACCCCATTTCAAAAAATTGTTACAAACTTACAAACTTACAAACTTACAAACTTACAAACTTTACCTCTTTATAATATTAGTATAGATGTAATATTGCAAAACTGTCTCTGAAGTACAGTTTTTATGGATATATGAAAAACATCATGATCTTGTCTTTGGATACAGTAGCAAGTTAAAGACATACATTTATTATCAAAATGTGATAATACACAATTTTTAAGCAATATTGCCTAACGCCATCATTGTCTGACAATGTACACCACATTATCTTCAGTAAACTGGTGTAGAGGGTTACTATGGGACCCCTTTATTTATTTGGATCTATGATTTGTAGAAATTTAATTATTTTGCATAAACTTATCACATTAAAAATTCATTTTATTTATGCTACAATGAATTTAAAACATAGAAGTAATTTTATTAGACAGTTCTGTTTTTAATAATAATTAATTTAATATTTTATTTTTCTTTAAAATTTGCCTTGATTTTTAGTTTCTATAAATCATAGTTTCTTTTAATATTATGGAGTTGTTTTATTTAGATAAAAAATTGGGTTAACTTAGTAAGTTAAGGGCTAATTAAATATTTGCTGCATTCCTATATTGCTTCTTGCTGTGATATTTTCTGGGCTGATGAATCAATGACAAAATATGACATATTTTTTATTTCTACTATCATTTGTGCTATTTTTAGTTTAATGTAGACAATTTTATTTTGCACATTTTAACATAGAAAAATACAATTTATTTCACTGACTTGTAGGTTTCAAAACAAAAAATTGTCAACATCTTTTTCTACTTCAATATTTTGTCAATGATTTTTTCACCACAAAACATCATATAAGAAAGAGAGTATAGTAATGCAGTTTATGATTGGTTATTGAGTTGTCTAAGGTTGGGCGATCGATGGGCGGGAGCGGGACGGCAATATGGGAGGCACGGCGGGTACGACGAAGACGGGGGAAGAAGACCGGTGGATTATAGAAATTGGTTTAATTTACGTTGGTTGACTGTAAGGTCTTACTCTGTGGCAAGAGTTTATGGGTAGAATATAAGGGCTACTATATGAAATCATTAACTTTTTATGACCATGTGGACTGTAGAGTTTAGACTGTATGTTTTTTTTTAAATAGAGGTGGATACTTATTTAAAACATGATTTATTAGTTTTTATAATAGGTACAGAAACCTTGCAAAGTTATTATTTTAGCCAAAATTATAAAAATTTCCTTGATTCTCTGTTCTCACTAATTTTAGTAGTAAATGTTAAGTTTACTGTCTCATCACTTACAAATATTTTTTTGAATCTGGCATATCCATTAAATTTATTTTATTCTAGTTATCAATAGATTTATATAAATTGTTTTTGAAGCTGGGAAAAGGTTAGTCTTACTCATATAATTAGGATAATGGCAATAACAAATTCAAACAACTTTCTTGTTGATATGCACGTGGCCACTACAGAACGGATTGGTTCCTTAAAGTGCGATTTCGTATTCCAATTATCCGATCCGACGCCTATGACGCCTACAGACTGCGCCAATTTTTACTACCTTAAGTGAAATAAGGCGCTAAACAAGGTTAAGGTACTTTAGTTTTGTTCATACCTGCAAAACAACAAATACATGACATGAGCAAATGCATGACAAAAATCCGAAACATGAGCCACGTCAGATGGCAGTGATTTTTCGTCTAAGCGATCATCTTACGACTACATGGTTGGTCAATGACTTGACGTTATAGTATAGTAACAGCATTTACGTAAAATATTAGGCTCATTTTTTGAATTGTAATAGAGCAAAATATATAGAAATCTTAATAACAAGGTAATAGAAATGAACGAATTTTTAGCAGGCAAGTTTCAATGACCAGGATTAGATGCGATTCATACCTCTTATACACACACTCCAGATTCTTCGAAGGACAGATGACAATGAGCTAGGAAGATTTTATGGTGTTTAATATGTCACCTGCCAGGATCATGTAAAAGGTGTGGTTGAGAGAGCACTCTTTGCTTTCGATTTGATATGATTGAAGTTATTATCATAGTATAAAAATAACTTTTGACTTGTGTTAAAATAAAACGACTGTTTATTAAATTAATACTTGGGATATTTTATTTCACAATGGCGGGACACAGAAAATATATTTTTGAAGGGAAAGTTACTTGGCATTTTTTACATAACAGATTAAAGATACAATACACGGACAATTTATACAGTTTGGTGTTTCGATGAATTTGTAACTTGTTATTAAGATTTCTACGATAGCGATATCAAATTCAAGGCCGTAGTTTGATCATGATCGTCTTCCATTCGCAGGTACATCGAGGTGTTCATAAGTTCGCCGGACGAGGTGCGCGCCTACTCGTCGCGCATGGAGGGCGGCGCGTTCAAGTCTGCGCGCGGCTACCGGCCCACGCCCTACGACCGCAACGACCGGTTCTCCGGCGGACGATTCGGAGGCCGCGGCGGTAGGGGCGGCTCTTTTGGACGGGGTAACGTATTATATGAATTACAGGAAGATAGAGCTGGACGACGACTGGTCGTGTTTGAAAGGCTAGCGACATTAGGGGCGGTTATTTTTGGATAGAAGCAGGCGTTACTTTGCGCAAGTTCATCATGATTATATAATGATTTATTTATTTTGCTATCATCCGCGAAAAGCCGACGAACCCATGCGACAAAGTCACCCAGGTCCGACAAAATACTCTCTACGTACGTTTCACCCCGAAACCGGAGCATCCTCAGGAGATGTTGACTCTGAAACGTGCAATTGCAAAAATTGTGGTTATTTTTGACGGGATAACTTATAATATGAATATCAACAAGACAGTCTCTTATTCTCTTATTATTTACTGCAGTGTTTCTCTATAAGGCATACGACTGGTTGCGTTTGAAAACGCTAGGGACCAGTACGTATAATATGAATATTAGCAAGACAGAGCTTCGCTTGGTCATCGTTTGCGAATTATTAAAAGGTGTGGAATTTGGAAAATAAGAGGAATTCACTCACGTATTGCGGCTTCTTAGTGCGTTTTTCTTTAGAGGTCTGGTGTGTTCACTTCACTGCATATTATTTACCAATATTTCACTGCGTGGATAATTTCGGAAAACAGCGTGGTTTTTAACTATGCGCGCGCGCGTATGGTAGGCAAGTAGGATTAGAGAATGACCGTCCTCTTTTTAATTCGCGAACGATAAATGAATATGTCGTGCAGTAGGATAAATGAAGGCTTTGGAAAGGGATAAGTGATAGGATTGCCTTTTGGCGCAAACAGTCTTTTATTGCGGTGTTTCTGAACACTTCCTTCGACAGGTCGCGTTTGAAAGGTAGCCCATTGCTACCGACGCTAGGAGCGGCTCTTTTGGACGGGGTAATGTATTATATGAATATCAGGGAGACAGCTTAGCTAGTTGTTTTATTGAAATGTTTCTGAGCACAGCGGACAACTGGTCGCGCTTGAAAGGTGGTCCATGGCTACCGACGCCTAGGGGCGGGTATTTTTGACGGGTTATCATTGTAAAATTAATAACTGCGTGATCGAGCCGCGTTTGTTGATATATTCCGGCGGATGACTGGTCATGCATGGAAGGTTTCGCGTGGCTACCGGCCCACGCTATTACCGGTGAACGTTTTGAATGCCGTGCTAGGTGTGTTAGGTGTAGTAAGAGATGTTTTTGAGCGTAGTAGTTTTCATACAGTTCGATGCAAACTTTATGACGTCTCGGAAATTAGCTGTGGGTGTTGCTACGCGCAAGTAGTACATAAAATTTTGGCTGGTGGGAAGCTTTGGCCGTCACTAATTACCACCCTACCGTCAAAGACATACCGCCAAACGATTAAGCGTTCCGGTACGATGTCGTGTAGAAACCGAAAGAAGTGTAGATTTCATCCTTCTCCTAACAAGTAAGCCCGCTTCCATCTTTAATTGCATCTTCACTTACCATCAGGTGAGATTGTAGTCAAGGGCTAACATGTAAAGAAAAAAAATCCGAGGCGACGTATCCGTAATGCCCTGCTACTGTGTCGCATCTTCACCCACGATGTTCCGAAATTTCATAAAGTTTTCACCTATTTAAGTTTAGATTACCTACATTTGAGGCTTTTCTCCTGATGCATCGTCGTAATGGGCAAGGATTATACGATGATCCGATGCATGATTATATTTTCGTTGCTTCATTATGCATACATGATTTTTACACTATAGTTTCCCTGTTTACTTGGTAACTCTGCACAGTTTTTGAATAATTTGAAATAGGCAAGTCAATAAATGTGCTTACGGTATAACACGACGCGTCACATCATACCTCCATCTTGGATGACTCTCATTCCTTTGTAGTGCGCGGTAACTAACGCACGCAAGTCTTAAACAAATTGCCGAAAAAAGTGCACAATCTCTTATCGACAAATACAAAAGCAAAAAAGAAAAATCAAAAATCAAGCAGAAAGAAGGCGAAGAATCATAATATCTCCAGTAGATCCATTCAAGAAGGTTAGTAGTCTTCAACGATATATAAAAATACATGCAATAAGGTATCAAGCTTGACTGCGAGTCTTCAATGATAACCTAAACAGAAAATACGTAGTCTAAATTAGACGTAACGTTCCTCTGCAAAAAATAAGTTTTGTACCCTCGAAATTTTATTTTCTCAAATAGATGTACATATTTTATTTTTAGATTTCGAAACGAGCGAATATCGCCGTGATTCATTGTCGATATCGCCGGTAGATACACCAGACAGCACACAAGAAGGGGGGCCTGATCAAAATGACATTTTGGATGAGTCTAGCTTTCTAGAGGAAACCGCATCGTCTGATTTGGACCCTGACATAATAGCTGCTCTCGGAGATTCCACTTCCGACGCACCCAATTACGGTGAAAACATTCACGATCATTTATCGAAGTTGTGGCTTGATTTACTGAAGAAAGGCATACAGAAGGAAATTAAAGACAAGTTGCTAATGGACTACGTGGCTCCAGACAACTGTAGACTCCTGCAAGCGCCTAAGCTGAATGCAGAGATTTCTGCTGCCGTACCGGACCCGGTGCGGTATCGTGATAAAAGCCTTTCTATATCGCAGCAACAGTTGGGCTCAGGCATCACTGCCATCAGTAGGGGCATGCAGATGCTGCTAAAAGATGAAAACAAAGTGAATGCTCTGAAACATTTCAGCAACGCTTGCCGGTTGCTTTGCGACGCACACCATTCAGCGACGCAAACTAGAATAAAACTGTTAACTCCCCATTTAGATAACCTAACCTTGAAAATAATAAACGAGTCAGAGCGAGATGAGACATTATTCGGCAAAACATTGTCGGAGAAGATGAAAGCCGCTAATGCTATTGAGAAGCAGCGTCGTTCTGTCAAAAAGCTTACTTTATCACAAAAATCAACGGCCCAAACATCCAGAACCAGCCGAACCACTTCTTCGTATCAGGGAAACTGGCAAGCGCGACCTCGCTACCAGGTACAGTTACCTCATACCCACTTTTATAATTGCTGGTTAAGAATTACTAACAATAATGTTTGATTGGATCTAACATGGCTACATTGTATCATTTCTAATAATTAAGCCACCAGTGCCTTATAATACTTTTTAACGTACTGAAAGCATAGAAATGTTTGGAGTGATTATTAATTAATTATCATATCTAAAATTTAAGAGACAAAGAGACGATCTGTGTCTAAAATATGGTATTACACAAATGGTGACAAACGTTTCATACTGAATTTAAAGTCCCAAAATTATTAGCAAACACTTTAAAATGGAAGATTACGTAGCGGTTTGTCAGCTGATATCAGGGATGGATACCTAGCGACCATCGATCTAAAATATTGCGAATTTTCCGATACCTAATCTACCTTCTAATATTAACGTTTTCCCGTATTTCCACCATTTTCTATAATGCTTTTGAAAAATCATTGATGGAAATGCAGATGGCTTATTAACGTCACAGTCCTTGTGTTTACTACTATAAACCTTAATAGCTTCAGATGTTTATTATTAAAGTCCAGATAAAAATCTTTTGCAATCCTATTTCAGAGATCAACATCCCTTACACACGAGCCTTACTCTGGTTGCCGCGAGGCTCTGCGGGAGTCGTTCACCGGGAAAGGTGTGTGTACGGAACCATGTAGACTGATGATGATGATTATGATTATAAGACCTATGTAAATGTACCATATTCTGGCAAAATAAAATTGATTGATTGATTGATTGATTGATTGATTGATTGAGGCCTGACAGTCAGGCTACAAATACAAAATAAGGAATTGAAATACATTATTTTGTATTTGTATTTCAATTATGTATTTTGTATTTGTAGTTCGACACAGAATAGTTTGATAGCTTTTGTACGAAAATAAGTGACATTAATTCCGCCCTAAGAGATCGCGTGACATTACTATTAAGTTTACCTAACACCTGGCATTACCTTATAATTTGTATTATTGGGAGTTACCCGGAGGTCAAATAAAAGACTTAAGCATTGCTTGACTGTTCTTTTTATTATAATATTTGTAAATTAAAGTGAGCAGCAGATCACTTGAAAAAGAGCAGATAGTGACAGATAATATGTCCGAGAGTGACAGTTTGTATAGACAATAGAACCTTGTCACTGGCCATCACTGTACCATAGACATGTATTTTTGTAATATTCCAACATGTATTTTATTTAAAAATTGTCGAAATACTGTATTTTATATTTTAAATACATGTGAAGTATGTATTATGTAATTTGTATTTTAATTAAAGCAAAGCATGTATTTTGCCTATCTCTGCTGAGGTATGAGGTGGCGTTACACATAATATCGGAAGCACATTTTCTGACTTGCCTATTTTAAATTCTTCATAAATTGTGCGGAGTTACCAAGTAAATAGGGAAACTACAGTGTAAAAATCATATATTGTAATGCAGCAAATCACATCGATACTAATATAATAAAGCTGAAGAGTTTGTTTGTTTGTTTGTTTGTTTGATTGAACGCGCTAATCTCAGGAACTACTGGTCCGATTTGAAAAATTCTTTCTGTGTTAGATAGCCCATTTATCGAGAAAGGCTATAGGCTATATATTATCCCCATATTCCTACGGGAACGGGAACCACGCGAGTAAAACCGCGCGGCGTCAGCTAGTATTCTAATAAAGCAACAGACTCACTACTCGCTTTAACGCTTCGAGGCATTCCTGAAGTGAACCGAGTAGTGTAGTGAGGCGTTTCGATTCCTTTGACTCTGGTTCAGAAACCGACACAGAAGTTGAGCGAGGCGAGGTGAGCTTGCACGAAGTGAAGTTTGTTTGTAACTATCATATTATTAACTTCAAGGTTCGCGAATATTAGGGGTAATAATGATCGAGCGTCGCTTTTTTTTAAATGTATTTCTAACAATAATAAAATTAACAAAGATAACCTTAAACTACTCTCTCGCCAAACTGTACATAGTTTGTTGAGAATTAATACGAATTAACGCTATATTTCCTAACTACTTATTTGTTATTGTTAATTCTATAAACTATAAAAAATAATACTATTAACTAAATAATAAGATAGAAAAATTACATTACATTAATTTATACTAAATATTAAAAAGAGAAAAGGCCCATGTGCTAAATACTAAAAGGTGCATCAGTGAATGACGGGGTTTCAAGGAAGGAAGGTTTCTTTATTTTCCGCATAAGGTCTCCGTCATTGATTTTCCTTTGTTTTTTTAGCTTCTCTATTTTGTTATTGTATTGGGATCTTAGCCTGTAGTCGTCTCATTTTTGAAGTAAAACTTCTTAGATTAAATTGGTAATATGTTACGAAAAATGTAATCTAAAGTCCAGCTGAATCGGTTTAGTCTTTTAATGGCATAATTGTGAAGTAACTAGTAAGAGCTTGTGAAGAGAGATGGCGCTACTAACTTGTATTAATTTCCAAGTTTCTCTTTAATGTATTATTTAATTTTTGAACTATCGTCCGTCCTTACAGTAGTATCGCTGTAAAAATGGAGTAACTTCTCCTGTTTTTTCCTTCACTGCTCTGCTCCTATTGATCGTAGCGTGATGAAAAGTGTACTGTAACCTGCCCAGGAGTATGAAGAATAATTGTGCCAAGTTTCGTTAAAATTCGCCGAGTAGTTTTGTTTCTATAACGAACATACAGACAGACAGACGAAAATTTTACTGATTGCATTTTTGGCATCAGTATCGTTCACTAATCACCCCCTGATAGTTATTTTGGAAATATATTTCATGTATTTGTTTATTATAAGTATTTATATAAGTCTAAAAGAAGTTTTACTTCAGTGGAATGGTCTAAAGCACACTCAATTTTTTTTTTTGTTGGGAGTATGTATTCTCTTCATTTAATGATATTGTTGCGTGCGCAGGCGGCGGCGCGGGGTACGGGGGCGGGCGCGCGGGCGGCGGGCGGCACGACTCGTGCCACTGCGTTCACATGCGCGGGCTGCCTTTCAAAGCCTCGCCGCAGGATATCGCCTATGTGAGTATTGACCATCAGATCTTGTCCATATAGCTCATCCAGACTAAATCGTGCAAATCAAAGTAAACTTTCAAGCCCTGTTTCACCACTTTAGGGGTTGAATTAAAAAAAAAATTGTATCACATTATATTTTGTATTTTTTTTATGATTTCTGAACATTTTTTTTTAGATTCCTTCAGTAGTTTCAGCGTGATGCCAAATCAAGGACTGACAGATAGACAAAACATCAAAAAAAAATAACTAATGCCCTCCAACAAAAATTTTCAAAAATATCTTCAATGTACAGAATTTATATTACATTTAAAAAAAACATGTTTTAGTCAATACGAGCTAAATATGATATAAATACGAGATAAACGCTATCAAAAATCATGAAAAAATACGAAATATAATGTGATACAATTTTTTTTTTAATTCAACCCCTAAAGTGGTGAACGATAATGATCTATTTAAGACCATTAAAAAAAAGTGTCAACTAGCCTATTATGGAAAACTATGTAGTGACTCATTATTTGAGTGGTACACCGAAATACATAATAGGCCCGCTAATCGGTTCAATCTATACTAATATTATAAAGAGGTAAAGTTTGTAAGTTTGTAAGTTTGTAACAATTTTTTGAAATGGGGTAATCTTCGGAACTACTGGACCGATTTAAAAAATTCTTTCACCAGTAGAATACTACGTTATCGGGGAGTGCTATAGGCTATATTTTATATTTCTATCATATATAACTACTGAGATATCGCGGGTTTTCTCTTACAGGTCGGACCGAAAAACTTACTTATTCGCATGCGCTGCCTCAACCATTGCGTATAACTGAAATAAATGTATGGAGGCTTTTTGAACCTTTAAAATTTCTACAAAAAAGTCCGCGACACCATATATCTATCTTTTATATTTTAGCAGATATAGTACCTTTAGTACTTTAATAAATTATTTAAATTTTAAACTAAGGTTTACGTCATTATTTACACAACTAAACTTAAATCCTTATTAAAATAAATGATTTAATAATCACAAGGATATTATATAGATAAGATTTGCCCTTTACAGTATGTTAATTAGTTATAAAGTTTCGGAGATAATACAAAATTTCTGAAAGTCGCAGAAATGCCCCTATATGACGCCCCGCGGTTTCAATTACGTGGTTCCCGTTCCCGTATGAATATGAGGACCAAACATAGCCTATGACACTCGCAAATAATGTAGCTTTCTATTGGTAAAAGAATTTTCCAAATCGGTCCAGTAGATCCAGAGATTACCCCCGACAACCACACAAACTTTACCTCTTAATAGTATTAGCATAGAAGTCGCTTGGGAAATTATAGTCTTTTGGTCATTGCACCACGCACAACCAATTTTGATGAGGGTAGGGATAGGAATAGGATAGAGGTAGGGAAGGGGTAGGATAGAGATAGGGTAGGGGTAATTTAGGGAAAGTGTAGGGTAGGGTAGGGTAGGGTACGGATAAGGTAGGGGTAGTGTAGGGTAGGGGCAAGGTAGAGGTAGGGGAAGGATATGGAACGTATAGGGTAGGGGAGGAGTAGGATATGGGTAGGGTAGGGTAGGGGTATGGTTACGGGTAGGGTAGGGTTAGGGTAGGGATAATGTAGGGGTAGGGTAGGATAGGGTATGGATAGGTTACGGGTAGGGTTAGGGTAGGGTAAGGTGGGGGGAGGGAAGGGTTAGCGTTAGCGGTAGGGTAAGAGTAAGGTAGGGGTAGGGTTGGGTAGGTTTACGAGCAGGGTAAGTTTACAAGCAGGGTAAGGTAGAGGTAGAGAAGTTTACATCAATTTTTACGCGGACGAAGTCGCGGGCGTCCGCTAGTGTCCTATAATTTGACATTAATGTTCCCCAGTTCTTCAAGCCCATCCGGCCGATGAACATCAACATCCTGTACGACAACAGCGGCCGACCGTCGGGAGAGGCTGATGTGGAGTTTGAATGCCACGAGGACGCCATGAGGGTAAGGAATACTTTGAAAAAGAAAAATTAAATTAAATTATATGTATGATATATACAGGATGCTTGGGAGTATTTTCCCATTATTTCAAGGTGTTGACGAGACCACTTATAGGAACCGAACTGCATAACTAATATTTCATTAACTAAAAAAAAAGTTTTTATGTTTTCATACAAAGTAATTCAAATAATTCCGTTTATCCATGTAACACACGCCTTTATCCTATCCTTGCATTTTATTTTTTTTTTAAATTTGGCTACGTCATAATTATTAGGATGCGTATAAGGGACACATTTTAAGATTTATTAAAAAAAGAAATATTATTTACTCCGAAGATATTCATTTTAGGACACATGTGCCTTAGACGTTTTTAATTAATTTTCCTTAAAAATAAAACCCTAGAGTTATGGGAAATACTCCCGAGCACCCTGTATAGCCTTCCTTGATAAATGAACTATCCAAAACAAAAATAATTTTCCAATTTGGACCAGTAGTTGATATTAACGCCTTCACCCAAACAAACAAACTCTTAATACTATTTAAATGTTAATTTTGTATTCCAGGCGATGAGACGAGACAAGAACAACATGGAACACCGTTACATAGAGTTGTTCATGAATTCCTCCCCCGGAGGGGGCGGCCCCGCCGGCGGCAACTTCAAGAACCGCACCTTCAGGAACTACTGACGAGTGACGTCACACATTTGTACCACAGAATACTGACACAAAGGCGAAATGGCGCAGGGGCGGCGGAAAAGTTGCTTAAAACGCATTGACCTCTTACATTAAAAGGACGCACAATCATGTAGAAAATATCACTTGAGAACTGGCCAATTTTGACTTTGACAGTTTTAGAATTATTGGTAAAGAAAATTATACCTAAAAGCCTTTATAGTCCAATATTCAATAAAATCCCTAATTCAGAGCAAATTCAACCTTGGTTGAGTTTAAGGTCGAATTTGCAATTGCGACAATTTGAATTGAGCGCCAAAAAGTTGTGTTTGGCACTCATTGTGTGGGGACGTTTTTGGTCGCTGATTGTGCATCCACTTTTTAATAATTGAAGTTCTTATTGACTTATTTTTGTAATTATTATTTTCAGTTTTGCTCACTCACAAATAACTTGCCTTTTTATCGGTAAAAGAAGTTTTAAAATTGGTTCGTCCAGATATTTTAGCATCCAAATATCCGTCTACAACTTCATAAACTTTACCTCCTTATGATATTAGTAGATAAATGTTTTTTTTTTTGATAAATAATATTACATACAACTACTAATACATACAAGTATATTATTATTTAAAGAATTTAAAACATTTGAAACATTTCGCCTCCTTGCGCCGAAATTTATTCTTTTTAGAGGGACTAAATACACTTTTTAATGTCATCGTGTTTAATTTACAAGTAAATAAATTGTTCTGAATTTGTTAAATTATAATAAATATTTTCTTATATTATTTTAATAAATAATTAAATTAATTGTAATAAGTGTGTTTAGTGCCATCTATCGTACTTAATAATACAAAATAGTAACAAACCTGAATGATTGTATAATATTTTTACTATAGTAAAATAATTCTTACTAGTAAAACGAACATTTTAAGAAATTATCCAATTCTGTTCCAGCTTATAATAAATAATAAGTATTTTTTAAAGTGTTATTACGCAACGCGATTTCAATCATTTTCACGTTTATTTGAAAGTGATTGGCATTGCTACTAGTCTCGTAATACTCGTATATTATATCAATAAAAGCACTTCAAACAACGTCAAATTTAACAATTTTAAGAGTAAATTAGTTATGGCCTTGTATGCGTGAACGACATAATATCTTGTGAAGAAAAATAAACGTCGACCAATAGTGGTGGAGTTGAAAATATGGGTCTCTTGTTCATTGCGTTAACACGAAAGAGAAAGCAATAATTAATTAATAAGGTAGTTGACTCATATCAAATTTAATATAAGCAACATTAGTTTCGTACATGGAATAAAGGTCCGAAATATATCGATATTAATTAATAAAAGTCAATAAGTTCATAGAAAACTTTATTTAAAAATTATTTATTTATTTTTCCAAGCATCTAAACCGCTGTCGTTCAATTTGTGACGTCACAATGGTACTTCATGTACTAAAGGAATACTAAACATCAAAATAATATAATAAATTAATCAATTTGACAAACAATATACATAAATATGTATTTAAAAGTTAAAATGTTTATGTATTCACATCTCGAAAAAATATGGTATTTTTTTCAATCTAGTAGAACGATAATGAACAATTTAAGATCATTTAAAAAAGTGTCAACTAGCCTATTAAGACAGTGATACTCGGTATTATGTCAGGGTGTGCATTTTAGGCCTAATGAAATAAGTTTTAATATTAAATTAATTAATAGCTTGATTTTAACAAAAATGTTGTGTAATGAATGGGTCCAAAAATTGTTTTTGTACAAAGATTTTAAGATCCATTTTGGATTAATTTACTAAGTGATTGGTTTTTCGTGGAAAATGATGTAATGATACGCGCACAATGCTATTATCCTACTACCATTTTTTTTGATCCCTTTTTTTTAGTTGACAACAAGTAATTTTGTCTACCACCTAATTCCTCATCAAAAACCACAAGTTTTATTTTTAAATATTTTGTAACATTAACTTACACTTTAAATCCTTGGTTTAAGTTCGTCCACGCTTCATTAGCTAGATTTTCTAATATTTCTAGTATATAAATCATTAGAAAATAATTTTTTTCTTTGATATTATGAAGGTTGAATTTTCTTCAATTTTAAATAAATTTTTGTACAATAGAAAATTACTTTTATTGAGCTTAAATTTAACATTAAGGATAACATTTTACATATAAATTTTAGTCACAGTGTAATATTAGATTGAGTCCTTAAATTGAGTAGTCGGTAGGTACCACAGAACAGACAACGCTAAAAGCTAACGCTTTTAGCAATAGAAGTAGCAAGGGGGCGTGGCCCGTGTACACCCGGGTGTGCGGAACATCGCAAGCGTGTCCGCGCATGTACTAGCAGTCTTGTTTTGTTCTGTGACAAAAGGAATAAACAATATTCAACTCTAAAGTAAGGGTGACATGTTCCATTTTTCACTAAATATTAAACAGCCATTTAGGCCACGCCCCTGGGTACGCTGGGTTCAATACAAAGAATAGGCACTTAATAAATCTAGTTGCCTCTTATATCTGTGGTAGGTACATAATTTGTAATACCTATAAAATTTAACCTAACTTCATTCTGAAGCGATATTTTTGTTATTAGTTTTTCAAGTATTTTTTTTATCACCATTCAATAATAATGATAATAACATGCGTAGGTATACCGGCGTAACTTATAAGTGGTAGTATTGATAACGGTTACTTTTTGTTCTGTTCATTATAATTTTTTATTAAGTCGATTAGCTTACATACTAAACACCATCGCTCCTGGCACGTAATAAGACACGTAAGTTCTATTTACTAACATACTGGTATAAATCTTGCACTTTGTATAATATTCGGTAAATCCATCTGCATATATTTTATAAGTATTGCTAGGTGTGCCAGGAGCTTTGGTACGAGGTATAATATAGTTTTAAATGTATTTAAATGGAAACAACGATCCTTGAATTTTATGATAGTTCTGTGGAACAGTGTAGAATATTTTAGTACCTAACCGCTAGAGATAGTTTAGGTTATGGTTTAATTAAAAAAACAAATTACTTTTTACATTAATAAACTTTAAATTGAACCTAATGTGTTTTATTTATATACCCCTACATTATCTTTTGTGATTTTAAAAGCAAGGCCCAGGAGCTGTAGCCATGTGGCACGTCGATTCTCTTTCTACAAACGCTAACGCTTCGAAAAAATGTATGGGAATGACATTCACTATGGACAGGTCACGTGATCAACTTGTCGATTGGATCTGTCATTTTGTTAGTTTTACACTGGAGAATGTGTCTAAGCTGGAGAATGTTCAGTATTTTTAAATGTTCGCTTTCTGTATTCTCCCTTGAAAATAAAAAATACTCGTGAAAGAATTATTTCAATACGATAATTAGTTCCCGAGATTTAGAATTTAAAAGAGCGCGCGGCAATCAGCCCGCGTTTGACGCTGTGACGTCATCTCCCGATATAGGCAATTTCGTACTTCTGCCTTTCCTACTGAACTAATGGTTAGAATTGAAATTTTTTTTTTGTATTGAAAAGCCCACAGAACATTATTTCCACCGTTTTGGTCACATTTTTATCGGTGCTTTGCTCCTATTGGTCGTAGCGTGATGTTATGTAGCCTTCCTCGATAAATGGGACTTTTAACACAAAAATAATTTTTCAATTATAGTTAGGCAAAAGTCCGAAATTTTTAACGGCCGAGCAAATGTCGGGCGATAACGTCACGTATCTACAAGATCGCGACCGTTAGCGGGAGTCAATATTTATGCGAACTTTGAATGCATGTAAAATCATAACTATTTGGTATTTTTAAATAAAACAAAAACTATCTGTAGGTATTTATAAAAGCTCTAAACATACTCCATTCTGTTTTGCCTGTACGTCTGTAAATTGGTTAAGGCTCATATTGGAACGTGTATTGTGTTATACTATGACGGTATTAGCTGTCAAAAATAACACTGGCGCTAGGGGTATTGGTAGGGGAACCTGATGAGCAGGAGGAGGAGGTTCATGATGCTGAAAGTGTACTGGAGTGACCCAAGGTGTCAGGGACCTATTAGATTTGGTTGGTTACTAACATTGTTATCGGCCAAGACCGATTTTGATGATTTTTTAAAGTCGGTAGGTCAGAGAGAATCTATTTTTCATACCCCTAAGTGATAAGGGTGGTCCACCGAATATTTTTTAAAAATCCCTAGAAATAATATAAAGCAATGGTTACCGGGTCAGTTAGTCGTCTATACCTATCTTCATCAATCGACTTCAAAAAGGAGAAGGTTCTCAATTTGATCGGTATCTTTTTTTTTATATTATAAAGGGCACACGGGGCCCGTGCCCAGGGCCCCTGAAGGACTGACAATGTTTCTTGATGACCCATATCGTTATCATAACTGTAAAAACAGCAGCTTCATTAATGACATATTATATCGTACTGTACTTGATTAATAAATGGTCATACTTATTAAAAAAATATGTTAGTATAATTCGCATTTTTTATTTACAAAAAGGGCCCCAAATTCTTGTGTGCCCACAAGGCCTTTTTTTTTTTTTTTTTTAACGTGGGGAAATCCTCATGGATACCTTTTCGCCACGGGGAGGCAAGAAGGTTATGTCGGACTTCAACCGACTAAAACCCCACGGTGTTCCGACTCGCCGCCTGATGACTGAGCCACGGGAACATTTCATAAACTACCGCAACCCAGTGTGCCCACAAGGCCTAGCCTAACTTAAGACGGCGGTGGGTCTAAGTAACTAGATCTACTGATTTTGAAAATGCTTTTACTGCTTAACGCTAGAAAACCACGATATTTTGTAAGTGTTAAGGGATATATTTTATCCCTGTATTCTCACGGAAAAAGGATCGTCGGCTAATTGGTATACGTACATATAATTCTTGTGCCACAACTCACAACTCGGTGTCAATTGCCATAGTGCTTAGAGTAGGTATGAAACTGTACATAACTTGGTTTTTAAACTCCTGTCTCTATTTTATAAAATCTCAGACCAATTATGGAAGGACCTGTATCACACTCATAGTCACGAGCAAAATTTTCTGTCATTTTCTGAGTTAAACGAGCTTAGATTTGGTATATATCTTATACTAAACTAGACGTTTTTGCCCGTTTTTTACATCATTTAACTACACAAAAACATTTTTACGGAGCTCTTTAATCGACGAACACGATTACAACTATTTAACATCGATTCTATAGAGACAGTTTTTATAATCGCATTAGATCGTTGATCATATACATTGACAGATAAGTAACGTCTAGCGAGGCAGGTCCTACACAATAATTGGTCTGAGTATAAAATGCAGTTGTGTACAACGAGTATGACGTATGCAGTAATTTCATAATCTATTACAAATGAGTTCGTCAAACTTTCGGTCTTCATGAAACACGTACCCAAATACGCAATACAGCCGTAATGATGACTAATTTGCCTCCCAACACAAATAGATATACAGATATACAATGTATACAGTATGCGCGTGTAGTGCGAGGCAAGACAACACGAGTGGCGCCTACTTATTTGTGATCGCGCGGAGCCGAGGCGCCGCGACCGCCTGCCGCCGCGGGGCGCCCGCGCGGTCCGAGCACCCGCTGGCGCAAGTCACAGGATACGGGGTGTTTCACAGTGGCGTACACAAGGATTTTAACTAGGGTTGGTATAGGGAAGAGCCTCCCTTTGACGGCAGTGGTATGCGCAGTGGACTTACAAGACGGAGGTTGGTTCCCCGGCTGGACCGATTGAGGTTATCTCTCGTTCTGGCTGTTGGGAGGCTTTAGCCGTGGCTAGTTACCACCCTACCGACAAAGACGTACCGCCAAGCGATTTAGCGTTCCGTTACGATGTCGTGTAGAAACCGAAAGGGGTGTGGATTTTCATCCTCCTCCTAACAAGTTAGCCCGCTTCCATCTTATATTTCATCATCACTTACCATCAGGTGAGATTTTAGTCAAGGGCTAACTTGTAAGAAAGCTGTGATAGCCCAGTGACCTCTACCTCCGATTGCGAAGAGTGTGGGGTCGAATCCGGTCCGGGGCATGCACCTCCAACTTTTCAGTTGTGTGCATTTTAAGAAATTAAATGTCACGTGTCTTAAACGGTGAAGGAAAAACATCGTGAGAAAACTTGCACACCAGAGAGTTTTCTTAATTATCTGCGTGTGTGAAGTCTGCCAATTCCCATTAGGCCAGCGTGGTGGACTGTTGGCCTCACCCCTCTCATTCTGAGAGGAGACTCGAGCTCAGCAGTTAGCCGAATATGGGTTGATAATGATGATGGTATACCAACTATAAATCACCTCCCTGCTAAATTTCAAGTTTGTAGCATAATAAATGAAAGACTTTCATACAAACTTGTGAGAGCAAGAACTCTTTAATCCGGCCCTATCGCAAAATTTATTAGCAGATACCTACTAACTATGGACTACCTCCCTGCCAAATTTCATCTTTGTACATCAAGCGGTTTTCGATATTTCGTGAGAATGACCTTTCGCATTTGTTTATTAGGAAGACTAACCGACAACCGAACATTTTCCCCGTTTTGGCTACATTTTCGATCGGTGCTTTGTTGCTCCTATTGGTCGTAGCTTGATGTTATGCAGCTTATAGCCTTCCTCGATAAATGGGCTTTTCAACACAAAGAAAATTTAATTATTAGTTCGTCAGTAGGTAAGGCAGAAGTACGAAATTGCCTATAACAGGTGAGCAAATGTTGTGTGATGACGTCACGTACAATATCGCGACCGTTAGCGAGAGTCGATATTTATGCGAACATGTAAAATCATAACTATTTGGTATTTTTAAATAAAACAAAATCTAGTGTATCGGTATAAATAAAAGCTCTAATGTTTCAAATGATTTTGCGTATCTAACTATCTAGTAACATTATCCATTATCACATGGTCTTATTCTTTATTAAAACTCTTCCGCCTGTAAATTACGCCCATCATCGAAGGGGCCACTAATGATTGCCCATGATTTATTTGGGAGCCCGTTTTTACTGTCGCCCGACTTCGACTGAGCGATGAAAGGTGTTTGTTTGTTTGTCTTGCTACTCGAGGACGTTGACACAATATACAAAATAATACAATAATTACAACTGTGATATCTCCTTTATAGAGTCGCCTTATCAGTGGCGTAGACCGACGTCTTTGCAAGGCTGGCAAGGCCCATTAGATACCTAGGTACACAGACTAAACGACAAAATAATGTAATAATGAATTCTAAAAACACGTGTGCATTTTATAAAACGAATGAAGTGAGTTTTATAATGAGTGTCTTAACATAAAATCAAGTTAGTTTCCGTTTCGTACACTTGATATAGTGTCTATAATTCATGTATTAAAACCATAATGCGCATCTCAATTCAATTCAATTCAATTCATTTATTTTGCTGAGAACACATACATTCTAATGTATTCAGCCATTTCTGGCATACAACAATTTATATTACAAATAATATTAACAAAATATAAAAAAAAAAAAAAAATTTAAGATGATTAATCAAATTGTCAAATAATAATAATTAATAATATAATAATAATCTTTACAATGTCATAGGATAAACATAATTAATAATTACAAACAAAAAATCTCTCTCTCATTATAGGTGGGTTTTAAGGCCAGTTAAACCATAAACCCACCATGCAACATCAATACGTGTGGCCTTTCTTTGGGTGATTCACTATCAGATGCTGATGTCGTTATCAACCCGTATTCGGCTCAGTGCTGAGCGTCTGAGTGTCCTCTAAGAATGAAAGGGGTTAGGCCAATAGTCCACCACACTGGCTGAATGCGGATTGGCAGACTTCACACACGCAGATAATTAAGAAAATTCTGTGGCATGCAGGTTTCCTCATAATGTTTTCCTTCACCGTTTGAGACACGTTATATTAAATTTCTTAAAATGCACACAACTGATAAGTTGGAGGTGCATGCCTCGGACCGGATTTGAACCCACACCTTCCGAAATCGCAGAAGTCATATCTGGCAGAGAGAGCCGTGATAGCCCAGTGGATGCTGAAGTAATAACTTTAATTTTAAGTTTTCGACTTTAATTATTATCAGCATTAGGTATCTCAAAAGTGCTTTTATACCAAGCCTTGATAGTTGATAATAATTAATTTTGACTTTGAATTTGATGCCATGATGATAAAAACTGGCAGCCGTTCAACGTACCTACATAGTTTTCGAAATATGCGATTGCAACACTAGCCACTGCTGAAATTTCTAGTACAAAAGCTACAAGTATATTTTATTCACAGGATTAGAACCTGGGACCATCATCACTATCCATAGAGTAAACATCATGCCACCTACCGCTGACCCCATAAGGGTTCAATTCAAAGGATGACGCATTTGTTTACCTGATATTATGTCGATAATTAAGTCTGAAAGAAAATCAGAGATGTTTTGGCAGATCGTACGCCGCCCGCCGCCCGACTGTCGGGCGGAGACGCGGGCGGCAGTCTGGCGGCGATGCACCTACCTTACGCCGCCCACACACTACCAAGTATACTAACAAGCCTTGCCATCAAGTCTGCTGAGCGCTTAAGCGTGTGGAATCAAATAAGTATCGATAAGGGTTTAGATATTTTTTTCACAACTTGATTGTATGCATGATCGTGTGTGGCTGGCGTTACGTCACGTGGCGAGCTCGTAACAGTACTCGCACCAGACAATATAGCATGTTTTACTACTGTTTACAAGTAGTAATAAAGATATAACAGACTGCCTCTTTCGTTTAGTGAATAGCATGTCGGGATCGTGAGGTGCTAGGTTTGACTCCTGGCTCGGGATTCGTCAAACCTAATATTTCACAGTCTAACCTATACATAAGCTATACTCCATGTGCACTATTTACTAACAAACAAATTCAAACTATGGGTATAAATCCCTAATCATTTCACACCTAATAAGAATTATAGAGCCGTGATAGCCCAGTGGATATGCTTTCTGCGTCCGATTCCGGACGGCGTGGGTTCAAATCCAGTCCGGGGTATGCACCCCCAACTTTTCAGTTGTGTGCATTTTAAGAAATTATTAAATATCACGTGTTTCAAATGGTGAAGGAAAACATCGTGAGGAAACCTGCTTACTAGAGAATTTTCTTAATTTTCTGCGTTTGTGAAGTCTGCCAATCCGCACTGGGCCAGTGTGGTGGACTATTGGACTAACACCTCTCATTCTGAGAGGAAACTCGAGCTCAGCAGTGAGCCGAATTTCAAAAGCCGGGTTCATAATGATGAATAATTATAATTATCTTCTTAAATTTATGAAAATGAATTTGATTAATAAGCTTAGATATAGTTTATAATTATTTAGATATAGTTATTATAGATATATATTTTGAATATTTTTTTTTAAACAAACCATACATAATTTAAAATAAGTAAGTTATGAAATGACATGCATTTGTTTGTTGGTAAACAGTATTCATCAAGTATGGCTTTAGTAATAGAACTCGAACAGCATGGATAATCTTTCTGTGCACTTGGTGCCGTGGTTCGTAATGGAGAGGTAATAAATTCGATTCAGTGGCGTGCGTAAGGTTTTCAACTGGGGCAAGCATTATAGGAATTAACGGAATTATTTTCGCCAATACGGATCTCTTAGAGTAGGGAGGACATTTTTTGCGTCTATAAAGTGCATTGGTTCGATTCCCAGCTTTGATCCGTTTTGGATTTTATTTTCTAGAAACGTCAAAAGATCCACGTACGTAAGGGTCGGATTCAACAATGAAAGGCCATGGGTTCGATCTCAGACCATACGGTTGTAAGGCAAAATCGGTCATAATTAAAATTGTGTAATTTTAATTACCTACACAAATAGGCGGCTGTGTTACTGTGGCCGTGTTTTCTATACTAATATTATATAGACGAAAGATTTAATTGTTTGTTTGTTATGCTGTAAACTCCGAAAATTCTTTCACTGTTGGGAAGCTACATTATCCCCGGGTGCTATAGGCTATATTTTATCCCCGTATTCCTACGGAAACGGGAATTTAGAGGGTTATTGGGATCTAAATATGAAAAGTGTACATCAAAATGCGGTTAATTAAACCCCGGCCTCGGGGATCCCGTAGTTAGCCTATAAAGGTAATATGGTTTCGTGAATGGGGTCTCGTCGTCAGGGTATGAATAAAATATAAAATATTGAGATTTTCTTACTTTTAAGGAACTCTTTTTAGCAGTCCAAAATTACGAAGTTGGTGATGTTGATAGCATTCATCATCATCATTATCAGCCGATAATGATGATGATGAATGATGATGCTGGACATGGGCCTCTTTCATGGACTTCCATACAAAACGGACTCGAGCCGCCAGCATCCCGTGGCTACCTGCGATGCGCTTGATGTCCTCGGTCCACTTAGTGGGGGGTCGACCAACACTGCGCTTTCTGGTGCGGGGTCGCCTTGGGACCCCCACTTCCATCGGCTCTTCGAATTATATGCCCTGCCCATTGCCACTCATGTCGGATCTCCTCATGTCTCTTCGATTCCACAGAGAAACTCCAAACATAGCTCGCTTCATCACCCGCTGAGTGACTTTGAGCCTTTATAATTATGAGAGTTAGCGACCAAGTCGAAATAAGCGAAGAATTGCAATGATGCAATCTATGTAGCAGAAACGAATTAACTAGTTAGGAGGAGGATGAAAATCCACACCCCTTTCGGTTTCTACACGACATCGTACCGCGCTAAATCACTTGGCGGTACATCTTGGCCGGTAGGGTGGTAACTAGCCATGTCCGAAGCTTTCCCATCAGAAGACAAACAAAACGAACAAAGAAGTCGGTTAGCTTCAGTCAATAAGCTTTAAATATTAATAGAGTCATCTAGATAACTCCCACGCGAGATAAACACGCAATGTGGGTTATGTACAGATAATGAATAGTTAAAAAAATTTTAATAAAAAAAATTCAACCGACTTCCAACTCTAAAATTAACCTAAACTAAAAAGCATAAAATAACATCTTACCTATGTGCTACCTTCTGATCAGTTTGAAGGCGGTGCCAAGCCAGTGATGTTTTAATTCAAGCCATTTAAATTACACAATTTCTGTGGTTCTTTTAGAAACGGCTTTAATTAAAACATGACACTGGATTGGCACCGCCTTCAAACTGATCAGAAGGTAGCACATAGGTAAGATGTTATTTTATGCTTTTTAGTTTAGGTTAATTTTAGAGTTGGAAGTCGGTTGAATTTTTTTTATTAAAATTTTTATTTTTTAATTTTTAGTGTTAGCACACCTAACTGAGTGTGAACAAAAATTAATGAGCAATTAGTTGAAACGTTATTTTCTTATGATAAGTATCTAAGTCCTACAATCCCAATTTTAAAAATACTACCTTAACTCATATACAAAATTTCACTCCCCCTTTATCCACATGTAATATAAATATTCAGAAAAACGTGAAAGGTGACTGTCCTCCGTCTTCATCACATGCAGTCACAATCCATATGGGTGGAAAGTTCTCATCAATATAAAATTTATCAAGTCCAAACACAAGGTAGCTACTGTGAACTGTCGAGGAGTTCCCTTAACTCTCCTTCATCTTCATCACCAGACCTTTAATACAGTCACAACCTATCCAGGTGGAAAGTTCTCATCAATACAAAAAATTCAAGTCAAAACACAAGGTAGCTACTGTGAACCGTCGAGGAGTTCCCTTAACTATTCTTCGTCTTCATCACCAGACCCCTAATACAGTCATAACCCATCTAGGTGGAAAGTTCTCATCAATACAAATTTATCAAGTCCAAACACAAGGTAGCTACTGTGAACCGTCGAGGAGTTCTCTTCACTGTCCTTTGTCTTCATCATCAGACCCTTAATACAGTCACAACCCATCTAGGTGGAAAGTTCTCATCAATACAAATAAATCAAGCCCAAACAAAAGGTACCTGCTGTAAATCATTGACGAGTTCCATCGTCTGTGTATCAGCTCCATCATCAGACCAACTCCAGACCTTCATAAAATTGTAGTGGTTTAAAATACCTTATAGAAACACTAACAAACGCACTAGCCGTCTCTACGATTTTCGAAAGTTCCTCTCGATTTCTCCAGGATGCCATCATCAGATCCTGACATGAAAAAAATGGGACCACCCTGGAATCAAACCCTTCAAAACAAAAAAAGAATTTTCAAAATCGGTCCACAAATGACGGAATTATCGCTGGACATACATAAAAAAAAAAAAAAAAAAAAAAAAAAACATACATACAGTCGAACGTAGAACCTCCTCCTTTTTGGAAGTCGGTTAAAAATATAAAAATAGCGTACGCACGAGTTGGCGACGATCGCGCGACGCGCCGGCGCCGGAGCGACGAGCGCCGACGCCGCGCCGCGACGAGCGCCGACCTGCCGGGGCCACGCCACCGCAGAGTACCAACGAAGGGTAGTTCACTATTATCTGTACTAATCTATACTTATGATAAAACTGTAACAGATTTTCAACAAATTTTGTACATTGAAGATATTTGACATTTTTTGTTTGAAGGCATTATTTACGGTACTGAAACCAAAATACAGTCTCTGTCTGACTGTCCGTCTTAATATTAACCGTTCATCACATTGAAATTACTGAATGATTTTTAATGATTTTTGTTTGTTTGATGATGAAAAGTTTAAATGAAACTTGGCACTATTTGAGCCCATCATATGAAGAAGTTTATTCAGAATTAAATCAGAAGGGTTAAAGGAAAATTGGAGTTGAAAGTTTGTATGGAAAAACCTTCAGTTTAAAAACTGTAGGACTGTAGGTACGACAAAAAAAAAATACTCAAGTACTGAAAATTATGTTATTCAAGGGTTTTCAAAGAGAAAAGCTCAGTATCTCATAGCCCAACCCGAAAATCGAACCCTGATCCTTGTGATCCGAAGCAACATACAGCTTAGGATTCTGGGGGCAGGCTTCGACTGTGGCTAGTTACCACCCTGCCGGCAAAGACGTATCGCCAAACGATTTAGCTTTCCTATACGATGCTTCGTAGAAGTCATTAATGATGGACTAATCTGCCATGAAATAAACAAAAAAAGTTTTAAGTTCCGTGGCCAAACAAATAACGTCCAAGTATTTGAGTATTTGCGATGCATATCTGACTCCGAAGCCTCCTCGTGGCCGGGCGATATATAAATTAGGGGATCGCTTATTGATTCGTCCCCTGCCTATTGAATGCTATTGGGGACTTCCGGAATTTGCGAGTTATGGCACTCGGGGGCGAGCGAGAGCTTGAACGGCGCCTGTGTATGTTAATATATTTGTTATTATGAATAAATAGCTAATACGTTCTACTAGCAGACGCCCGTGAATTTGTCTGCGTGAAACCTTACCCTACACTATCCTACTCCCACCCTACATTTACCCTCCTACCTTTGACGGCCTCCGTGACGCAGCGCAATACTTTGCTGATTGAGGTTGTCTTAATTGGTGCAGGTCTAGCGATTTAGCGTTCCGGTACGATGCCAATAGAAACCAAACAGGGTGTGGTTTTTCGTCTTCCTCCTTACGAGTTAGCCCGCTTTCATCTTAAATTGCATGGCTTACCATCAGATGAAATTGTAGTCAAGGGCTAACTTGCAGAGAATATAAAAAACCCTACCATCCGATGTCCATATCCTAGTTCTAAGCTACCTCTCCATCAATTTTCAGCCGAATCGGTCAGCCGTTTTTGAGTTTTAAATAGTGTAACTAACAAACTGTAAATTAAAATTCTTGCATTGAATGAAAGCAGCATTTATTGAGCGACTCTTTTAATTGCGAGCTTAATACGTTCAATTTTAGTATTTTAATATCTACTAGCGGACGACCGCGACTTCGTCCGCCATAAACCTCTTTAATCCAGCCCTTACAATATCACTGTTAAAATGGAGTAACCTCTCCCGTTTTCCCAACATTTCCCCTCACTTCAACTTATATTGACGCAATTTAAGGTAATTGTATTGTAAGGAACTAGGATACCTATAGAGCTAATAAGATATAAGAGCTGCGATAGCCCAGTGGATATGACCTCTGTATCCGATTCTGGAGGGTGTGGGTTCGAATCCGGTCCGGGGCATGCATCTCCAACATTTCAGTTGTGTGCATTTTAAGAAATTAAATATCACGTGTCTCAAACGGTGAAGGAAAACATCGTGAGGAAACCTGCATACCAGAGAATTTTCCTAATTCTCTCCGTGGACTATTGGCCTAACCCTTCTCATTCAGAGAGGAGACTCGAGCTCAGCAGTGAGCCGAATATGGGTTGACAACGATGATACCTATAGAATTTCAGAGCTCAGTAGGGGCTGCAAAATCCAATAGCCTAATTAACTAACTGGCGGCAAATTTGTTAATCCGCCACTGAACCCCGGACCTCCGCCTTGTAATTCCACTGCGCATACCACTGCGCCACGGAGGCCGTCAAATTAAGCTACCAAGACACCATAAAATGTAAATAGTAATTCATACCTACAAACTATTAAAAGAAAAGCAAATAGTTTGACAGGCGGGTGAGCCGGGCGCCATGCTCGTATGGTGGCGTGATGGCGCCTCAAATTGGCGCCAAACCAGTCGACACAGTGGCGCTGCCCGTGGCGCGGACGAAAACTACCAAATTAAGGTGAAACACACCCAAAATATGGGGTGATAAGTACTATATTTGGAGCGATGATGCTGTAGACGTAAACAATTGTATTGCTTCTATTTTCTATAACGGATTGATTGTCTTTGTTTATGGGTAATTGTTTGTTTGTTTTTTAGTTTATGTCATATCTGAGTGGTGGTGATATTAGTTTTGTTATCATTTAGAATATTATTGAAAAGTATCTACTTCATAATGGTTATTTTTAAGATTTCATTATCATCTTTTCAAATTCAAAGTTTAATTCATTCAAGTGGGCTTAGTTTACAAGCACTTGTATTGATAAGGTGATAGATAAAATTGAAAACCTCGTCCTTTTTTTGAAGTCGATTAAAAATTAAAGTTACAATCGCTTGGAAACCCCGTAACTTTAATTTTGAGTTTGCACCTTCTTCCGAGAAGATCCCAAAACAAACTCAAATGCCTACTACATAGTCAAAATTCTAAATTTTTAGTTTATTTCAAACAGGCTCAGTTTACCAGCTCTTTTGACACGTCAGTTGACTATTTGTAAAGATTCTACCACCGGTTCGGAAGGCAGATTCTGCTGAGAAGAAACCGGCAAGAAAAAAAAAAAAATGGAACTTAGACCCAACACGCTGCACCAAAACGATTGGCGGGGTGATAGCGACTCCGGCGTAGGGTTGCCAACATTTCTTAAGATAAATATAGTATTTATCGGATTTAGCTATAAAACAATATAGTACGCTCAAAGAAAATATTATAGTACCTATTTTACGATTTAAGCACAAAAAATACATTGATTATTGCTACTAAAACTAAACTTAAACTATATTTATTTGAAGTTTTTGTCAAAAATAGGAGTGTCAAATTTAATTATTAAATGTTTGAAAACCAAAACCTAACTTTTTAAAAGTAATTTCTTCTAAATTCTTTCTTTATGTAAATTTTTGTTAACGCGCTTTACGGAATACGAAAAATGCTAACTTGCTTGAAATGAAAGGAAACAAATATTTTACGGATTTGAACCCAGGAACTTGCATGATGCGAACGAGGCAGCCATAATAGGAACACATTTTTTCAAAATTTTTCGCGAATTCGACATCAGTCATTTCGTCATTTACCCCTTTCTCGTTGGAGAGTGCAAACCGAACTGTAAAAAAAAATACAGCTTCAAATGTTACTTCGCCGCTTTGAGAAAGAAGAGTGATAAAAAAATGGTTTTTTCTTCAAAGAACATACTTTTGTTAAGCCAATTATTTAACCAAATTCTTATTTATACATCTTAATGCCATCTCCATAATATATACTTTTAGTAGCGAACGCCCGCGACTTCGTCCGCGTGAAATACAGTTTTTCATAAATCCCGCGGGAATTCTGGATTTTTCCGGGATGAAAAGTAGCCTATGTGTTAATCCAGAGTAAAATCTATTTTCATTCCAAATTTCAGCCAAATCGCTACAGTAGCCGCTGCAAAAAGGAGGAACAAACATACATACTTACAAACACACTTACACACAAACTTTCTCATTTATATATGTGTGAAGTGTTCTAGTGTGATACGGGGGTATATCTGGTGCCGACGTTGTATTAGCCAGTGGGCATACCCCTTTTGCGAGTCTAGAGGAATTGGTCCAGGTCTGGCTGGTGGGAGGCTTCGGCCGTGGCTAGTTACCACCCTACCGACAAAGACGTACCGCCAAGCGATAGCGTTCCGGTACGATGTCGTGTAGAAACCGATAGGGGTGTGGATTTTTATCCTCCTCCTAACAAGTTAGCCCGCTTCCATCTTAGATTGCATCATCACTTACCATCAGGTGAGATTGTAATCAAGGGCTAACTTGTAAAGAATAAAAAAAAAAAAATCCTGTTTTAAGTCAATGTTCTCCACTCGCGCCGCGAATTTACGGCAATTAAAATGGTGGGAGAAAATGCCATAGTCAGTTGAATTTAAAATATGTTTGTAGCTATGTATTATTTAGGTAAGTACATACATACATACATACATACATACTCCTAAACATTAAAAAAGGTGGCGATTGTTTAAAACACGCGGACGACATTCGTTTGGTCTGAACGAACCCTAAAATAGGAGATATGAATTTTAAATCCGCTACAGCGCTGGTGATTGATGAAAATGATGCCCATCGGAAGATAATACGAATCAATCGTGCGTATCAGGTGATAAATCATGTTAGCGCTTTCAGTGCTGAATTATTCAAAGCCTATTTTGAATAACGCGGAGTTTAGATTGTTGTATTCATTTAAATATCTAATACTCATGTTTCTGTTTCATAAATACACAGATCCGATGTTATATCCGACTGTGAAAACTGTTTTAAATTTGATTAGATTATTTTTAGCCACCATAGCTGAAATTATATTTGAAGTGTAGTTAAGTATGTGGTGAATTTATCTACGTCTACCATAAATGAGATCGATGACGTCAGTAAGTATTACGTATGTCATAGAGCGACTTGTGGTGCAAGGAAAAGTCGAAGACTCGTGCTCGTGGCAGGTCACCAATGCGTTGACCAAGTGAAACCCGCTGTTCATGGTTCGTTTCACGACTGTGCTAGGAGAGCTAAACTACGGAAGGAATGGCGACCGATAGTGGATTCTTGCAACCACACCTAAATGACGACCACGACCACTCTGTAGCGTGTAGCGACAAAGAAGAAGATTATGTCTAATGCACTCACCATCCAATAAGTCCACGTGCGTGAAGGGCTAATGGCAGGACATTCGATAAAACTGATCGTGTGTTGTGTTGCTCGCGATGTGCATGACATCATGCATACCTTGTAGCTATGGCTAGTCTATATATTGAGCTGCGCATGGTATAGCTCATTGTAGTAAATACGGCAACCAGATATGGAGCTTGGACTGTGGAAGGTAGTAGGTTTCAAGGGTCCGGATTTCAAACCATCCATGTATAAAACATCTTCTTTTTTATTTTCCTCGCCATCATCTGAGAACTAGCTTTGCGACAACCTTTCGGTTGAAACAGTTTGATAAATTCAACTTTAAGGGTCTCCAATCTCCATATTCTCTAGCGAAGGGTTGTGATGCTAAGGGTCTGGTGGATACCTCATTCCTGATGATATCCCGTAGAAATACGTACATTGCGTTGGTACCAAAGATATGTGACTGGGACAACTCCGACGCCATTAGACGGAATTTTCTCTATATTTCTCTTCATCGACCAAAATACTTAATACGAGTACATACTCGACATATATAAATGCGCTGACGAACTTTCAGCCTTAATAAAATGAGATTGTCTGGCTATCGCAGGCACTCATTCTAGTTTAGAAAATATATTTCCTAAATTAATCATCTGGAAATCAAACCTAGGACTCTCTATTGAAAAAAGCTACATTATCAACTGCACTAGAGGTCGTCAAAATCATGTTATGTTGTTATTATGAGATGTAAACGTATGAAGTGTTCGTTGCCGGTGTCTTTGGCCGGCGCGTCGGCGGCACGACCTCGCGCCGACGTGTCGGGACGACTCGGCGACGACGCGTCGGCCCGCCGCCGGTCAGCCCTGCCAATCTCCTCGCAGGTACTCTCGCGTATGATTATTAAGGCTCTTATGTATGAAACTTCATATCTAATAATGTTATTCCGTTGCTTCGATCGAACTGCCCCGTGGTCCAGTAGTTAGCTTATGCGGATTTGAACCTTGAGGTCTTTGGTTCGGTTATGAATTTTTTTTTTCAAAAAAAATACAAATAAACGGAACAATATAGAACAACAACACAAATACTGCAACCTTTATGAAAATAAAGAGTAAAAGTTTTCCTTCGTAAACTAAGAGTCCTTATTTTATCTATTTAATTCCATTTTCTACGGCCTGGGTGCCATACCGGTATAGTTTTCATACTATAGTGCCCTTTGTCCTTTTGAGCTTTAAAATTACGTCTAAGTTCTGACGTTCTTGATGCAAAAAAGCCCTGAGGATTAATTACCAGTCTGTATTAGAGGAGGAATTTTTCATTTCGCATACCCCAGTTAAATCATATTATGCACGCCACTGACCGTCTTATTCCTATATTATTTTGTGTATACAAATTTTTCTAGAAAACTGTATTTAAAATAAAATTATCGCTTTCGCGGTTTCCAACGAGGGAAGACTGAAAAAGTGCGTCAAGGATGGCGACCGGCAGGAAAATGCCGCTTCAATAGACTTCAACGGGTGCCGCGGCTAACGCTTTCCTCCTTATATTTACGTACTTAAATTAAATTTTAAACTAAGTATTATTATTTTTTTTACTTACTTTACTGATGATCGAATAGATGAAATATAATATTTTGCATGGCTTGGAGCAACATAAAGACTTAAAATTAGTTTAACAAGTGCCAGACTTATTTTTTTTTTGATAGTTATTGTTGTATGGTGGTAACCTATTTGTTGTATGGTGTTAGCTGAGGTTTCTTCAGAGGAACATAGCACTGTCACTGGTATGGTACTCGTCCATTTTTATGAGTTCCGTAGTCCACAAGGAACCCTTATAGTTTCGTCATGTCCGTCTGTCCGTCCGTCCGTACGCGGTTTAACGCCGAGACTATTACTACTAGAAAACTGTAAATTGACACGAATACATACATTGAAAGTGTGAACAAAGTCGTAAAATAGAATCTTGAAAAATATTTTTTAGGGTACCTCTCCAACATGTAACTTGATAAATTTTTTTTTACTCATTTATCACATAATGTGGAATATCGTTGGATAAGGTCTTTAAATGTCTTGTTTCAATACTTTTCGATTTAGGGATCCGTTTGTAAAATAATAACCCACCCACTCCCTCTACCGCGGCTAAACGGTTATTTATGGATACGTTAAAAAAATCACAAAAGTAGGATATATATTTTCAAGACTAATTAAAGTCAATTTCGTTATCAACCCGGCTATATTCGACTCACTGCTGAGCTTGAGTCTCTTCTCAGAATGAGAGGAGTTAGGCCAATAGTCCTCCACACTGGCCCAATGCGGAATGACAGACTTCACACATGCAGAGAATTAAGAAAATTCTATGGTATGCAGGTTTCCTCGCGATGTTTTCCTTCACCGTTTGAGATACGTCATATTATTTAATTTCATAAAATACACACAACTGGAAAGTTGGAGGTGCATGCCCTAGACCGGATTCAAACCCACACCCTCCGGAATCGGAGGCAGAGGTCATATCCACTGGGCTATCACGGCTCTCTAAAGTCAATTTAGGATATATAACTCCAAAACTAACTCGAGCTGCTTCTATTAATTAAAATGAATTTGAATAGATCAGCTGTTAGTTAGACAAAAGAAAAATTTTCCAATAAGAAAGAAACCATTGTAAACTAACAAAGAGCGCCACAACGCAGTGTAACCTAAATCCACCCCTTCATACGTTGGACATCAAGTTTCATTCACAATTTTCCAGTTGAGCACATAAATACACCCCGATTCGCAATTTCCCGCCATTCCTCAATCTGATCGCGGACTGGCTCGACGCCGCCATGTTTAAAAGAAAATACGACAGAGTATAATAAAAACTTTTTTTAATATTTATTTTTTTGAGTTCTAGTATTTTTAATATTCATGATGACATATTTTTATGAGTGATTTTTTATGGATATTGCGGTGTGATGGATGTTTCTTTTTTGTTTGGTGAAAAGTGGTCAACTATTAGTGCCTACGGGAAAACATAACGGATGGCTTTGGAGGATTCGGGTATGGATTTTTTTTTTTTATTATTTATTGGCTGATTTTTCATGTTGAAATAAAGAATAAAATTATTTGAATTAAATATTTTAGTCAACAAAAAAAATATAGGTAGGTGTGTTCGTATTATTTAAAAATAAAAGTCAGTATTTTTATTTGTATTTAATTTGGTATTTAAGGTTTTTTATGTATATGTTTTTTCAATGATAATTTCATACTATAGATAGGTAACCTATCTATAGTATGTCCCTACAAAATCATCGCAATAAGTGATCCGAATTAAGCGAATCCACTGAGCGCACACATACGCAATTTTGTCATTAATTCCATTATACATATATATTTATCTATTTATAGTTTTTACACTTCCTGAACACACAACTCGACATTGTAGACGATATTTAGGAATTATTTGTTTAAATAACGTTCGTTGTATAATAAGCGACTAAATAAAATTAAGTCAATTTTCCACATTTGTCCGCCTCAGTTTTGATGATAGTGCCCCATCTCTGGTATACTTTACTTGCTATAAGACTCCAGATCCTGAATAGACTAGTTATGAAACGTAATTTGTTGATATTTTCTATTTGTTTATTTTATAAGTTCTACTGAGTATCATAATTAAAAGTAATCATATCCCCTGTTGCTTGACAGTTAGCTTTGCTAGACCTAGGTATAATGTTTTCACGAAAAAATCATTAACGGTTTTTATAGAAGGGTTGCGGCGAACCTTAGAGACTAGACTAGACTCGAAACGTGATTTTTCATATTAAAAAAATACGCTTTTATATTTCATGACGATGACGCAATCTAAGATGGAAGCGGGCTAACTTTTGTAAAGAATAAAAAAAACTATTTAGACAGATATTTCGAACTCCACTACACCTACCAGTGGCGTGCATAAGGTTGTCGATGCAGTAAGGAAATTAAGCACACTGGGAAAATCTTCATTTAATAAGCATTAAGAAGACAACTCTTAGGGTATGCAGTACTTTAATGCATGTATGAAGTGCACGCCAGTACCTACACCACAGTAAAAATGTTGGATAGAACTTTGCGAAGGTTCATCATGAATAGATAATAATAATCTATACAGTAAAAAATGTCTACTTTAGTCTTTAAGTACCTACTTATAACGGAGCATAGATTGACAAACATTCTTTCTAAAAAATGAGGTATGTCTGACTTTTGCCGGCTCCCGGTTCACAAAATGTTATGACAAATGACAATCGAGCTTTTTAATTTTTTTTTTAAATATCCCTGTGGGTTTCCATTTCAGTAGTAGAGCCATCTATCGTAAAACCGTTGAACTACGTACAAAGTTAAGCTCGGTTGACAGACTGAATATACATTGTACCTGATATGGAAGTAAACGCCATCTATTATCTGTTTTCTTAAATATTTACAGATGGGAGTTTTTATTCAATTACATTTTTGATTAAATATATTTGAAGTGTCGGTCCGTGATTTAAATGTAATTAAATTAAATGTATTATGTTATTTACACGATGCTAAAACACAATCAAGCTTTTTAAATTTTTCGTCTGTCTGTCTTTTCGGATTAATCTCCGAAAAGACAGAAAAACCGATTTAGATGGGACTTTCACTGGCAGATAGAGTGCCTATAATTTTATGCAACATTATCCCGGAAAAATCTACGGTTCCCAGGAGAAACCAAATTTCATGCGGACGAAGTTACTAAACGTCCAATAGTGTAATTAAAAGAGAAGGTAGGTGCCTACTTATTAGTTACAAAAGTATTAACAGAAAATTATAATAATTAATTAATTATAAATAATTATAAGCACTCTTTAGTAAGTAGGTAGGTACATATTTAAGAAAATTTTAAATCAAGTTCTTTATTTGTAATCAATCAACGAAATTCTTATCAGAAAGCTGAAGGTCATAAACCGATAGTATAAAATTATATTTTTACAAAATAGATTAATTATAAATTATAATAATATGTATTACTTTTGTTTGTCATGCGTGGTCATGCCAAGATATCTTGCCGATGATCAGTTTGCGTTTTTCGTGGCGTGTATAAGATTTTCAACTAGGGTATGCACTGTTCATAGAAATACACAGACCATTATTTTTGATGAATGGCCCGTTTTGGCATTTTCTCTTCAACTAAGGAAAATTCTGTAATAATAACGTACCTATGCAATAGTACAACAGGTGGGGATCGAACCCTAGACCTTATGGATTTAAGTCCAACCCCTTAACCGTGAAACTATACAGAGGTTTAATTATTTTAAAAACGGTTTGAGTTGCCGTATTGAACGGTTAGGAATCGAACCTGTGACCAATGTTGGCAAGTGCAGCGAGATGCGTTCTCGATGCTGATAGAGATTTAAAATGCGTTTAATATTTTAAAAATTTCCGGGAATCGAACCTATGATTCACGTTAGTAAGTGCAACGAGACACAGAGATGCAGCCCCACAACCGTAATATTAAGATTTAAATGGGTTTTCAAATTCCCAATTTTCCGGGAATCGAACCCGTGACCACGTTGGCAAGTGCAGCGAGATACAGAGATGCGTTATCGATGGTGATAATATAGCTTGTTGCATGTCGCCGCGCATTCCGCCTGCCGCTGTGCCATAGAATATAGAGTCACAGAATTGTAAGTTTAGTGTAAGTTTGTACCTATCGGGTAAAACTGAGTTTATAAAGAATAGAAACAATACCATTTTCTCGAGGATTGTGCAACCATTTGTCTTGACTTTTTAGTAAAACCTGGCCTGAGAAAACCAATTTGCTATTAATGCACAATGTAATGAAAACTAGAGAGGTAGAGTCTAAATGCCCTAAGGATGGTTCAGTTTCGGTGTGAAACGTGCGTAAAGAGTTTTTGAAGTAAAACCCCGTCATTATATTACACCCGTATTATCATGTACTAGTACAGGTAAAAAAATACAGGTTGAATAATCTCCTTTTTAGTAAAACAAATTTAAATTCTTATTTTGGTATGAAAGCGGTACATCAAACGTCTCGGACGTTAGAGATTTAACTTACCCAAATCTTTACGCCAGTTTAATTAGAGGGGAAGGGTTATATTGCTTAAATTAAAAAAAATATGTCAAATATCGTTTAAAAAATTAAACAACCGTTTAATTTTTTTTCGTTTCGTTTCAATCGTTAGGTACAATTCGTTTGTCTCTCAGAGGCAATAGAAGTTTATCCACAATAGTGTCCTCGGCGGGTCAGCGTAGCGTGTCAGTGTGCGGTGGCGCCGCACGCACACACGCGCGCGCACCTGACGCCGCCGGTGGCGCCAGCCGCGCCTCGCCCCGCGCGACCGCCTGCCCCCCGCCGCCAGTTGCCAGCGGGGTAATCTTGCCGAAAATCAGGGAGATTTACCCTTACTGTATTAATAAATTTTTAACTAATTTATACGTGATATTTTGAACTTTCAGAGATTCTCTCGTAATAATTATAATAAATGATGCTTGCTGTAGCTATCAGTCAGTTAGTCAGTGTATTTCTTCAGATCAAATGTCTGAATCAAATTAGCTATTTTACTTATTCTTGTTTATCTAAATTAATTTTGTACTTAAACTTTGGGAAATATTGTATTGCTTTTCGTTTCTATTTGTCTTTTGAAAATTTGATGATATTACAATATTTAAATTGTGGCTCGTACAACTATAATACTGTATTGATTTTCATGCGATCTTATAAATATAGATACATTTAGTTAAACTTATGAATTTGATATTTGAAGAGTCACCAATGTTTCATAATAATTTATTTAAACGAATATAATAATATGTATTACTATTATTGCTTACTTTTGGTAGGTACCTCATTAACTCTGAGAAACTTAAGTCTTCAATAAAATGCTGATTGTTTGTTATATTTTTGAAACTTAGTTGGTACGACAACTAACTAAACTGGCTGCTGTTTTATATCCTACAGTCATAATTGTCGTCTGGCAAGCGAGCAATAACATTAACAACACAACATCCGGGCACGTGTGTTTGCTATTTATCGATTGAACAAGGCGCCGACAAGGGCAGATGAGCGGCATTAGACTAAAAAAAAAAATAGAAAAAGTGCAAGTGTCGGTGGGGTAAAGTGGGTTCGCGCAGGTGTCGCGGCGGACGGCGGCGGCGCGCGTGTCGCTCGGCGGCGAGTCGGCAGTCTGCAGGCCGCACTCGGCGCGCGATGATGTGTCGGCTGCGCTGTGTGAGTCGGTGGAGTGTGTCGTGACGCCGGCATGTGATGTTCCGGCGGCGCGCGCTGCGGCGGCGGCTGGCGGCGGCCGGCGCGGCCCCGCTGCCCGACGAGCAGCTGCGGCGGCTGGCGCGCGCGCTGGACGCGGGGCCCGCGGGCGCGCCCTGCGTGCCGGCCGAGCCCGCGCTGCGCCCGGCCGTGCTGCGCGCGCTCCGCCCCGACCTGCGGGACCCCAGCGAGCTGCGCCGCCTGCCGCACTGCGAGCACCACCACTGCTGCAACCCCTACCACTACAGCCGCCTCTGCGAGCCCGGTACGTGACAGCGATCCCGCGCAACAAGTGCCGTAAACATGTGTGCACAGCAAAAGGGCAAGAACCCAGAGCTGTAAAGTTATTAAAAAAAAAATGTGCTTACTATGAAGACGTGGCGCGTATTTTTAAAGTGATGCGTCGAAATCGAATGCCGCGTTTCAAAAGTAGTCTTTCGTTCGTAGAAACTAGAAAGTAGGATGAGTATGTGATGAACTGATAACAAACCTAACCTATTTGTGTTACACTGTTAGTCGCCGAGCTCTCCGTATAGTGGTTCCATGTTCACAAATGCTGCGCTCCGAATGTACATCCGTAGAAAGTAGGATGCGTGTGACAAACTGTTGCTAAAACCTAACCTATTTGTTGTTCTGTCAGCCGCCCATAGTGTTCACGTGAGTCCACGTTATGCACCGGTATCAGTATCGGGCGTTATCAGCTATCAGTGTGGTTATCGCCACTGTTTGCCGCTGTATGTCATCGTTACGTCGATTGCGGCAACATGCACTAACGTAAGCAACAGTCCATCCCCCGGTTGTAAACATTGCCGTTCGGCGATCTATAAATAGTTCCTGACATCAACGGTCGTCTAAGATCGAGTTGAGTGCACGTCTTAACTAAATTCTAAAAGGTCACACGCATTTCCAAGTAGTCAACTCATCAGTATTCCGTCCGTTCCACAGATATCAGTATTACCATTACCAAGTAGATAATAAAATCTGTAAGAAAAATCCACAAATAGGAATGTTGTTTTACAAATTCTCTACTCCTGCAAATACAGGATGTAAAAAAAAAGTAGAAGTTGTAATAGTACCTACAAACAGTCAGTAACGTGCTTAAGGTGGTCGATCAGGGTATGCACTAGTGTGAAACATTAACCAAACGGAAAATCTGCATTTGATAAATATTTCAAGAAAAACGTCTTTTAGAGTATATTTTTCAAATGTCTTAAATATTTCCTGTCTAACTAGATCTTATCTTATTTACACACTACAAGATTGGTTAATTTCTACACACATAACTAAGTTAAGAACTACACAGAACTAGACATAAGATTATGGCCTTAATGTGGCTGCATTTTGTGATATATCACCAACGTTACAGAAGCGTATTTTGGGTGGGTTTTTCCTTGCAAAATGCTAAATAAGAGACTACGATTTTCCACATAACATCAAGGAGTTATTCCGTCTTTGTCCTTTAAAAAAATATAGTTTCAGCCCCGAAACACAAAATAAAGAGTCTTGACATACAGACAGGCAGTCAGACAAAGTAAAGTAATTCTGCTATAAGGATTCCGTTTCATCCTTTTGAGGTATAGAACTCAACGGACATACTTTGGATATTGTCCTTTGCTAGTACAAAAGGGAGACAATTTTAAAATTGAATTGTAGAGTCAATAATCTGAAGATAGTTTTTACAAAGAACATAAAACAATGGAGATGATGACTAGAATGTATCAGAATATACTGATTTTTATGATACATTCGGGCAAATAATGATACTCCGAAAGTAATGATCGCAGATACCCTGTTGCTTTTACAAAATTGCTTTACTATTAGCATACTCTTCATTTATATATACAATTTATATTTGTCATCATCCCTATTGTTCATAATGGGCTTCAAATTAGAGCCTGCTTGTATTCGATGAGATGCAGCTGGCAAGTGGCAAGATTTCGTGTGGGCTCGGTATCGGTGTGGAATGCGCGCAGGAATTTATCACTTTTACTTGGCGCCGGGCGCCGCCCGGAGGTCGAGCGGCTTCGGTGTTGGCTGGCGGCTTTGTTCCTTACGACTGGGTGATGATAGGTGGCTAGCACTTCATGCACTGTCAGTGGTGTATGCCTTGGAGGGGCCCCGTATCAAAATTAGTAGGGGTAGGGTTGCCAATTTTTTTTTGAGATCTCTTTTCTAAGGAGGTAAATAAAGAGTATGGACTTAAAAAAGAGTATCAATTATTTTATATTTTTAAAAAGGTATTTTTTGTACTTTTTGCAGCACATAAATTTATATAGATCAAGAGCTCATTTTTAATCAATTTCAATGAAGCTCTGTTTCTCTCTTCTCGCCACTTCACATTCATGACAATCATTGAGACGTTTGACGTAATGACATTAGTATTTTAGATTATAGAGTACGCTTACATGATATTATAGAGTAAAATACTCTTTCTTAGAGTACGGTTGGCAACTGGCACTTCATATATGCATTAAAGTACTGCATACCCTAAGAGTTGTCTTCTTAGTGCATATTAAATACAGATTTTTCCAGTTTGCTTAATTTGATTACTAGTGCATACCCTGATCGACAACCTTATGCACGCCACTGATGACGAACATGACTACGGAGTCGTGGACTACGAAACTATTAAGGGCTTTTACCCGTCATTATTGAGGATGGATTACATTCGGTTCAATTTAGGGGTCCGTATTTCGCTGTTCGCTAACGCGACACATTCCAGCGGGGACGGCTCCGCGTACCAGCGCGCACGGCCGCACGCTAGTCGCAGTCGCTAATCTGCGAGGGTCATTCGTCCGATAAGTAGCAAGGTCACGGCGCCGGCGCCGGCCCGCCGCGACGCCCGGCGCGCGCCGCCCGTTAACTTTTTAATTTGTCGGCTTTGTAGCCGTCTACAGACGTGCCAACTATGTCCGGACTTGGTTGGTCGGTTGGTAGCCAGTGGCGTGCACTTCATATATGCGAAAATGCGCTGCTTGATGACTAATTAACTTATATTGGCAAAGCTTAGTTAGTTAATAACCTTGTGCGGGGCCATTGTACCAACTAATTGTGTAATTGCAGTCGTTGTATTTTGAGATGTTCGTTTTTCATACGTTTAAGACCGTGCTTTAGATCTTTTTTGGTATAATACTGATGGACGTCTTATCATTTGAGCCAATTATCTTCTCATCGCTGATAAGATAGAGACTTAAAGATGTAAGTCTAGAATCTAAGAAGTCTAGATCAGAAGTAGGCTGTCTAGTAAAGAGTTTAAAATTTGCAGTTTGCATCTTTATTACCAGCTGCCTCCATATTCTTCATAGTTGCCTTCATCATGATAAGAGCATGAGATGACAGTTAAGCTTTATAAAATACAAAAAATACACTTGGCAGTCACAGTTTCTTATTAATCATTATTTTTAATCATGTTGGAGTACAGACAATCGTAAAGTTAAATGTTAAATGTTGCAAATGAACATATAAGAGTCAACATCTACTGAAGATGTACCATTTGGAGAATAGCAAAATGAATCAATTATTTACTGTTCATGTTGTGTTGGCTCTCTTGTTGGCATGTGTAAAGAAGCTTAAACGCCACATGCATACAGTTTCCTCGCTACCGACCTTTGCGTTGAACCTTCCTGAATTTAGATTGAGATTAAACATGTCCATTACTTATGGCAATGTCAATAAATTGTTTTCCGCAGTTGAGTAAGGAAACGTGGAAAAACTTGTCAACTGTAGTATACCTTATTGGTAAAATTTTCCATTATTAATAGTCATATTTTAAGTGGTATAAATCTATTTTACTAACACAATTATGAGCCTATTGAAGCTTGAAATAAATAAATTATTATTATTATTATTATAATTCACCTTTTCAATGTACACACGAATACAAAGAGTTAGCAAGCTTTAATTTCAAAATTTTGAAAATCTACGACTATACTCGAATAGCGGTGAAAACTTAGATTTGTATATCTAGGTTTTTCTCTCTACTACTAAAGTTGAGCTATTAAAGTGTTTTTCATATAGCATGGGTACCGTGACAGTGCGTTTCACTCATGAAAGTTTGCCTCGATTCATGATAATAGTACGTATTATGAACGTCATAAGGCACCTGTCACCGTACCCATGCTATATATAGAAGTTTATAAAAAAAACCTAATCGTGTCTATGGTTTTACTAACGACATTTTACTTAAGATCGTCAAAAATAAAAATAGTTTCTTAAAATAGCTAGTAATTATTGAAATGGCGCTAATTTAGTGTTGTGTAGAGATTGATAGTTAATATTGTATGTTTGCTGGCTTTCTTCTTAATTAATATGCTAACACCTACGTAGTGTTTGTACGTACCGGTACGTGGGAGGCTGTAGGCGACGCCGCGTGAGCCTGTGTCACGGACGTGTTACGATGTTACCAAATTTTTATTTATTTTGTTTACACTTTCAAGTTTCAAACGGTCTCATAAGAATACGCGCCTACATAGTTTCAATGATAAATAAATATTTGCTCACATATATTTTTTTTTAATAAAACAGTACCTAACTACTTACAAAATGGAATAAATTTTGAGTTGAAAAAGTAGAGTTTCAAGAAATAAGAACTCGTATTAGAAGGAAATAAACCTTCCTTAGAAAAAGTAAGTAAAATGTCTAAATGACAAGTGCCATTAAGTTTTGTGTAAGAATGTATAGAGTAAATGTAAGTTACATAAAAATCGGTCAAATCGTCTAAAAGTTATGACAGGTGAAATGTAAACTTAGTATCTACATTCAAAGGAAAACTATTCTTTGTAATTCTTATGCCAATTTGTCATGAAAATTTGTTAATTTCTGACATGAAAAGTAGTTATTATATTCGTCTGCTGCCCCCGAGTAGATAAGACCAAAAAAACCCCCTTTGGCTCGACGACTAACATCTTGATTTAGTCATAGATTCACATGCACAAGGAGTAAAAATGTTTGATATGCCAGTTCAAACAATGACTTAGATGTTACAGATCCTTTATGGGTTAAGTTTTCTTTACTTGGACGCTACTTATCTGGGCTAGTAGGTAAAATATAAATATTTACTTCACCTACATCTAGGAGTAAACTGAACTAATCACCTTCCTCTTATTATCACAAAAAAAAAACAAATTACAATATTTTTTTTTCCAACCTAAAAAATGCTCTGGATGGGCCGGGCCCCCTGATTACATTTGCTACAGGCCTCGCGGCAGGTTAATCCGGCACTGACAGTATTCTAATTCTAATACGATGCCAACGGAGTGCAATTCGTACTAGGGTAGAGACAAATGCAATATGCGAACAGGAAATGCTGGTTATCTTTTCGGCTCGCTCGTTAAAACTATATCGATTCGATACACTGGCGCCTGCTGACTAACGTACGATTAATTATTATTATTTTCATTTTTACCATTGGATTGTGCAGTATAGAATATCGTAAAGACGAAAGTTTGGATGGATATTCATTGTTCATTCACGGTAGAAGCTGAATGGATTTAGATGGAATTTAGCATTAGTTAGATATTTTAGATTGCTCAGTGCATCCGATTGATTTAATTATTTTTTTTCTATATCTGAATATTACCTATACATAGCAGCGGCGAAGGATGATATTTAGACGAGGTAAGTCGCTCAAAAAAAAAAGAAAATTCATACCGCTTGATATAAACAACGGTTGCTAATATTAAATACATTGGATGTATGGATTTTTAAAAGGTAACCCGACAGGAATCGGCCTATATGGTCTCTTTGAATTACATAGTCTATTTTAATATTCCCTTGTAGTTGTAATTCTAACGCGAACTGCTATTTCTACTTCGCTTTTCAATTATTTCTCGTACCTACTTCATTATAAATATTCTATGAACCAGAAGAGCTTTTTACGGTATAATATTTTCAAGTAAGTAAGGAACCGGTATTCTCTGAGTTATTTGACGAACCTATTTGACCATTTCCGACAAACTTTCGTCTTCGTAACAGGAAATACCTTAAAATATTCGATTCTGCTCACTTGACATGAATGCCTGCGTACTCGTAGATCCTTGTATAATTGGATATCTCTATTGAGATTCACTTTCTCTTTCGTCAAGTAAAAAGTTAATTTAATATGTTGTCATTTCCCTTTTAACATGATTTTTAGGGTTGGTTATTCCTAGTCCCTATATAATCGACTTCAAAAAAAGAGGATGTTTGTTACCTCATAGCTTTAACATTTCTAAACCAATTTTGCTGTGTATAAATTGTTTTTTTTTTCTAATAATTAATATTTATAAAAATAGGTATAGTAGGTATGTTTTGTTATACTACATGTAAATTCTAGCGTTTAATTTTATATTCATCACAAAAACGTAAAAAAAAATTAAACTTGACTGCATTGGTAATCTATTAATACTTTAAGTATCATTAAATATAATTAATTGTTAAATTTTATATGAAAAAAAAACAGTAGACAATGTTTCGTTGTTTGTAGAGTTGCATTTACATTTACTATAACAAAAACGTGAATTATTTCGTTATTTTTGGTCACAATCGAGTCGAATTGAATTTATGAGTCCTGTCCATTACTGGTACTCGTCTGTCTGCTGAGTTTTTATAGCCGCTTTATTAAATACATTTCCAAACCGATGGTAATTACATACAAAAGTATATGGTAATTAGAGTTCGCCGATTGGCTAACGGATGGAACCCATAGTGAGGTGGGCTCCAAAAAAATAAAAACGGGCAAGTGTGTGACGAGCCACGAGTAAATGTAGGGTTCTGTGAATGCACGTCTTTTATGAATGTTAATAACAACTTTTGGGCCAGCGTGGTGAACTATTTGGCTTAATCCCCCTCAACCGAGAGACTCGTGCTTAACAGTGAGCCGGATATAGGTTGTTGATGATGATGATGATGATGAATAACAACTTTATTTAAATTTTATCGGAAGGTTTACGAAATTTTCCTTCTCCAAGTATATTTTATGTATTGAATGCAACTTTTTAAATTATAAGCCTCAGCTGAGATGGTTTCCTAGAAATGCGTTATTATAGGAGTAATACCTTGAGTATGCTTGAATTTTTTCATGTAAGTAACTATTTTGGCATTGGACTGTAGCAAAAGTTAACACTTTAAAACTTAATACTACCTGATAGGTACTTGGTGTTCACACAAAAACCATTATTTTTGTAATATACCTAGAAAATGAAAAATACGAATTAAAAAACCTAATTAAATTTAATGACGTAGTTCTAGAGGAAGAAGTTTTCTAATTTTTTCTAAATTTTATTCAACGCCAACGTGAAAAATAACAGCTTTCTAGTACTAACAGTACTAACGATATCTAAGCACGGACACACTGGCATAGCGTAACTATCCCTTGCGGGCTACGGAACCCTAAAAACCGAATATGTCCATATATAAATTGATGATGAATATAAATTTTCGCGGAACCGTAATGCATGCTATTTACATGGCGACAAGGCCCCAGCCGGCAATGGACCTCACCTGTGCGGTTTTTTGCCGCCGTCTCGCCGATCGACGCCACTGTTTTTTGTCCACTTTCGCGACTCGTTCCCACTTCCCACAGCCGCGTGAGGCGCGTGAGGCATTCTTTTTGAGTCATGCTTTCAACGTTGTCGTTAATTTCATCTGGAATCACAATTAATTAGTAACAAGGTGACTAATATTATTAAAACAAAAGGTACAACTTAACTATTAAAATAGGCATACATTGAAATAAATTAACTAAATCTATAAAATTAAAACTTAAAAATACTTATCAAAACCCTTGCCGTTAAATTATGGTTGAAATTCTTTGCGCAAAAGTCGCCTGTTGCCTCCCTGAGGCGTTTGCTGAGAGTCTGGACCTTCCTGGCCCACGGACCTAGTGTCTCGATGACTGAGTGATAGATAACAAGGTTGATATTTGGATAGTTGAGGGTCTGCACCTTTGCTACCTTCCAAAGCCTTCAAACAAAACTGTATAATTGCATTTTACCTTTGGTAAGAGCTGACTTATAAAACGAAGATCAGTCCATTACAGTCCCAACCTACCAGTGGCGGATTTCTAGTCTTGGCCGCCCTAAGCCCCAAGATATTAGCCGCTCGTCTCAGTAGTATTGTCATTGTATTCGATGCAAACTATTTAAATAATTAATTTAATAAAATTAATTTTTAAATAGTCATTGTATTAAATAATTGGCAGATTTCGCCTTTTAACAAAATTAATAGATTTTGTAATATTTTCCGAGGTTTTGAGGATAATTGCACTTTTATATAAAACATTCAAAACAGTTTTAAGTTTTAAAAAAGTGATTACGTCAAAATTGATCGCTTGCATCGTGAACTAAAAATTAAAACTATAAAGACAGAACCACCACAAGTTGTCATGAAATAGACACTATATATGTGGGCAAATCACTGGATTTTGCACCTAACGCGCCTTAATATAAATACTTAAAATCCAGCTGAATGTCTCTCGACAGATTGCACGAATGATGAGAGACTTAAAAAAAATAAAGTCATAAAATTCAAAATTGGTGATATTTGGTTATTTTCCATTGCTCCCCCAAGATCAGGTGCGGGCCTACTGGGCTTTAGGTTAAATCCGTCACTGCTCCTAAGCCTAGACAACGTTCACATATTATTTTTGTACGCATGACTCATAAAGGAAAAGTTATTCGGCATGCACTTAAAAGTGAATGTAAAGTAACTCGCACATCAATCGCACGTAGTCTCGTGTTTGCGGGATGGCGCCAATACCGCCGACGGGCTTTATTTGTGAATGTTTTTATCCGAGCTCCGAGGGTAGGGGGATCGTTATCTTATCGGCGCAGGCGTCGGCGCGTCGCCGTTACGTGGGGATTAAAGATCATCAGGGGCGCGAGCTCCGGCCTCCGTACCGTTGGTAGAATTACCAGGGCGCCCAGTACCGCCGTATCAACCGTATCAAAGATACGGGCCCCCGGAGTTCAGGGGCCCCTTACGTGTGGTAGCAAGAATTAGTAAAATGTAGGTAATCCACAATCTCATTTATCCCTGGTTAAGCGTGCGCCCAAAACCCTAACATACATAAGCGCCCTACTTAAGCTAAGTCAATGTAATATTTACTTTAAGCGAGAAGTTTTGTTTCTTTTATCTGAAATCTTTCTCCTTTGGGCCCCCCAAATAATTTTGATACAGGGCGAGGGTCTTCCAAGGTACGCTACGCCACTGGTCGTTACCGTATGCTCCATTGGTCCATCTCTGTACACACCACAGAGTATATAATAGCTCCAGAAATTTATAGCCAGAACAGCAGGCTATTCTGTAACGTCAGCCACTGACTATCAAGTAATGCCTGCGTTTTGTATAACTCGCAAGTGTGAGTTTCAAATTCACTTGTATATCTGTCTGTCCTAATAAAGATAGCAGTGAATTAGAAACTCACACTTGCGAGTTATACAAAATATTTGTTGATCTCTCCAATACATAACCTAAATTTTGATAAAAGATAGTAAAAAGTTGTAAGTGTAACTGTCCTTTATGAAATTAAATAGTTAAATTAATGTTTTCTCTATTCAAAAGTGCATCACTAATATGGTTAATAATTGATATTTAGTTGTTTGTTGTCATTGCAAAGACATCTTGCAAACATTTTAGATTAAACTTTATTTCTATGGGATGCCAAAAATAATTGTCACTAACAACGAGCGAACGAAATGAGCGATGTCATCGCTGTAACTTTACAGAATGCAGGACTGAAAGTTCCAATTAAAACACTCGCGAATTTCGTCCATTAACTACTCGTAGGTAGTCTGGAGGGCCGCGGCATGCGAGATGCGAGACATTTAACATATTTCCACCGTATTTACGAGGCGAGTACAAAATTTAATGATGTAGTCTAGATATAGCAGAATCCATCTGTTCGGTAGCGTTGCGTCGAGGCGGCGGCGTGGCCGATATTTATTTAGCCATAATTGCTTGTCGGCTGACTGGCGCCGGCGCCTGTCGCGCCGCGCGGGACGGGGGGCGGAGTGGCGGGGGGGACGTGCGCCGGCGCAGGTACGCCGCACTGCGTAAGCCCGACTCGATTTTCGTGATCGGTTTTTTTTTTACACTCGTTTTATTGTAGTCTGGTCATGTTTTTGGGTTGCTTTGTAGAATTTGTGAATGGTTATCTTATTACGCATCCGCTGGGGATTATTGTTGAGTGTTTCCAGTTTTGTATTGATGTGGGAATGTTACTTTGTTTTGAGATTAGGATATGTTGAAATGCGGGCTTAGAATCATGTTTGATATTGTTACTATCAAAAATATTAATGATGAAATGATTATAGTCATCAATTTCTCAATTGCAAAGAAAGAACTCTATTTCAAATTCAAATTTATTTCAAGTTGGCGTAGTTTACGATTACATTTGAAACGTTAAAATTGTCTATTTATATTAACTCTACCTTTGATTCGGCAGATCCTACTGAGAGAAATCTGTAAAAACTTAGCAATTTTGTGATTCCATAAAGTTTCTTAGCTGGATCTAAGCTATAACGAAGTTTGCCTGAATCTGTACTGATCCCTAAGAACTGGCTGATAATTTTTTTTCGGTTTTATTTCGCGTGGGTGTGAGCATTTTGGAATTAAGCTCTATTATTTGGAGAAAGGTTTACTCCTATAGTAAAATTGTCTCATTAATGGCCTCTTCATAGCCCTGTGGATATGACTCCTGCCTTTGAATAGGAGGGCGAAGGTTCGAATCCAGTCCTCAGCATGCACCTCCAACTTTTAAGTTATGTGCATTTTAAGAAATTAAATATCATGTGTCTGAAACTGCGAAGGAAAAAATGGATACCTGTGAATTTTCTTAATTCTCTGCGTGTGTGAAGACTGCCAATCCGCATTAGGCCAGCGTGGTGGACTATTAGCCTAACCCCTCTCATTCTGAGAGGAAATTCGCAAGGCTTTACGCCTACGCTCGTTCGTAAGGCGAATATAGGTTGTTAAATACATTTGTGTCACGTAGGAATAGGGATCCTCGCTTTCTTCCGTTGATATCGAAATATCGATGATGTCAGTCTGGCTAGGTTCTATCGTGTGTCACAGCCCATTGACTCGGCACCTGCGGCGGAACCGGTCCGTTGCGAAACTGGTCAAATTCTCTTTATCGAGGCGTTTGAGCGGCGGCTCCTCGGTCTACTCGGTAATGCCTTTACAAATTTGAGAATGCCTTGTTGTTTTGTTTGCCAACCGTTTATCGTTGTCTCGTAGATAGAGAAGTCAATAGACAACTGATATGCGTGACATGGCATAAATAAACGAAATTGACACCCTAAAAACATTATATTTGTACGTGCAAGACCAAAATACTTACAGTTTCGAAATGATGTCCTTTTTTTGAAAAATCGTTTTTGGTATACTTACATATTTTGTAAGTATATTTTCGAAATACAAATAATAATTTTAATAATAAATTTCTCAGTATTTGCACTAAACCTTTTTTTATTCAATATATATGTAGTAAGCTACTTTCTTATATTTTTTTATTTTATTTTGTAGGTTAAACTTACAGCTACAGTAACAGTAAAATAACAATACAACAACTAGTTTTCTCAAATAAAACTACAATATGAGGCTATTTCTGTGTCGTCAGCATCAGCATGGATATTGGATAATCGTTGTTGTCGAAAAATCTGACACCAGTAATTAAATCGCCTTGTCTCTTTGCACAGTTTTTTGGTTTTTTATGAAGGAATGCGATTTAAGCTTTCTGTCTGTCTATTTACTTCTCTGTCTACGTTCGTTCCCGCTGCTCTGTTGTTCGCCTATTGTCTCTTCATTAATGGCGCCACGAACTCGTGATGTCTCGCCGCTCGTCGGGTTGTCATTGTGAAACGCAGGTTACACGATCCGTTCATTCCTCGTGGAATGTATTGCGATTGATGATACAGTGATGACTGACTCACTCACTTTGATATTTTCAAGCGCGCTTGGAAATAGCTTAAAGCTTATTTTACAATAGATAAATTAAAAAAAATATTGGTTGATGTTTAAATAAGGTCTTATGTTAGCCGCCCACCATCCGATAAAACTGATTCGACAAACTGACACGATCAATTTTATCGGACGTCATGCCGTTAGCGCTGCAGGCATGTGAGCTTATCGAATGGTGAGTGGCTAGCATTAGGATTTGATTGAATACCTACAATATTTTTTAGTTCGACTCTGATTGACCAGCAGTAGGAATGACATTCGACCAACGTCATATCTCGTGAGGATAAATAGACAAATTTTAACCAATAATGGTGCAACCGGAAACACCTGCAACCAACGACATATCTCGTGAAGAAAAATAGACAAATTTTAACCAATACCGGCCCAGCTAGAAATACCGCTATATCTTTCATTGCCTTATAACGAAAGAGATGGGACTGGAACAACTGCTATTGGACGATATCATTGTCTATTTATCTTCACTTGGACTCATGCTAGTGTACAGAGCACTTACAGGTTTTGTTTTTGTACTAAAATACACGTATCGTCTGTAACACTTAATTAGATTTTTTTTTATTTTCTCTTTTCGCTCTATTGAAGCTTTATATTAAAATGGACAAACATTAAAATACCTTACGTGGATAGATAGATAAATAAGTACTTGAACCTAAGTGATAAAGTATCAAATTCTCTATCCGTTGAATGAATGGTAACGTTTCATGAGCAAGTGTTCCTGATTCATCAATAAAATAGTAGAGTTTCTTAGAAACCGGTATTTCATATCAGATACGAGTTTATTATGACAGGTGTCTACGTGATTAGCAACATTACACCTCAGGTGAATGCTCCTGGCACCCAGGACCCTAAATATTGTTAGCTTATACCTTCGTTATTAAGTAATAGCAGTGGCGTGCATAAGGTTGTCGATCAGGGTATCCACTAGTAATAAAATTAAGCAAACTAAGTAAGTAAGAACTAAAAAGACAACTCTCAGGTTTATGCAGTACTTTAATGCATGTATGAAGTGCACGCCACTAAGTAATAGGTACATACTCGTACCTACTTTAAACTGATTACTTAGTTACTTACTAAAAAGTTGAGTATCCTACTATCCTACTAATATTATAAACGCGAAAATTTGTATGGATTTGATTGGATGTTTGTTACTCTTTAACGCCGCTACTACTAAAGTGATTTGGCTGAAATTTGGAATTGAAATAGGAGTATCCTGAGATTTACGAAAACTTATGATTTTGATGATATGATTGTTTGTTACTCTTTCACGCCTTGACTACTGAACCGAATTAGCTGAAATTTGGTATTGAGATATATTATAGCATTGATTAACACATAGGCTACTTTTTGTCCCGGAAATATCCATGGTTTCCGAGGGATTTGTAAATAACTAAATTTCGCGGGCGCTAATAAAATTATAATGTATTTAGGCCCTAAATCTAGATTTAGGTATATTATATATATAAACTTTCATCCCGTTTTTCTATTGAGAAACGGAACCATAGAACTCACAAGGTGTACGCGTGAACTTGCGTTATGTGACAACAATAATCTCTGTAATCGACTGTATTCTTACTTCTTAATACATTGCAGCTTACGTACAATAACACTTAGAGTGTGGAATTATATAAAAAGAAATGTACTCATATGTTATAAGTATGTGTGTTTCCACACTGCGCGCAAAATCAAGATAATTATATCGGTGACACGGCTAAAGTTTGGAGTAGAAGCCATTTTTATTGCCTTGTGAATAGTTCTATATACGGAACCCTAAAAAGCACTAAACAAATCTCGGTTGTCCATACATTAGTTTGTGTATGCGTCACACGTCGCCACAGCTACGATACGACACATAGTTTTGATTCCGGATTAATAACGTTTTCTTGTAATAATACCAAGTAGCCACCTTTAGACGTACCGACTGTCAAACACTTAATACCAACTCTTCAAAGCAATATGTGCAGTAACCGTAGTCGGTCGTAGAGTACTGCAAACAAACACACTTGATGTTTGAAAAGTGGTTGTAAAATAAAATTAAGTACTTGAAATAAACGAATTTAAGTTGAAGAATCGACCGTCGGTCGGTCGCTTTCTAAGGTAGCAAGTTTCAATGGTCAAGGTCCTTAATTGTCCAATTTATTTATTTAGTCGTTCATTAATTTCTTAAGAATACATAGATTAACAGTATAATGGGTATGATTAGGTTTGAATATATTGATTTTTATGATACGTTCGGGTAGATAAGGTTAATGTTAAATAATATAAGTACATAAAAAGATTGTCTGGATAGTTGCAAAATAAATAAGATTATATTAAATCATTAAATACTAGTAGGTACACCACTACTACACTACAGATTTTAAAATGAATCCATTATTTCTTGGTCTATGAATGTCAACGTTACTCTAATTTAATATAAAAATATTATAAAAAGTCTACATTACAATGTTAGTTTACATGGTCGCAACCGCATTGACCTTGTAGTTTTGTTAGGGGACTTGTTTACTTAATACTTCGTTAGGTTGGAACGTGTTGCCACGTCTATAGTTGGCTTTATCAATACTAGTAAGAGGCCTCTTGAGGATAGCCGGCCAGACAAAAAGGTCTTACGTCAAGCTATTAAATTAAGTCAAAATTAATATCATTAATACCCACCCACAACTTGTTTTTATTTAAACATCGCAAAAGCTCATAAAGTTCTATTAATTTAAATTTTAACTGACTTACAAAAAGAAGGCGGTCCTGACTTCAATATCTGCATATTGTCTCACTATTGGAATTATTTATAGTAAAGGGATGTTGGGTTTGAACTCACTTTAACATTATCTGCTCGAATAAATTAGTTGATGCCGTATGAGAATAAACTTGATATCATGATACATCATTATTAACTTCGTTAGCGTATTAGTAAAACTCTTTCGATAAAGGACAATCCTGCAAAGTATTCAACGTATGGCGACCGTGCGATTGACTTTCCAATAAGATAAATGTTCTAAAGCTATACTACAGCCTTTCTTGATGAGTACTGTTTACAAACAAAAAAATTAGAAATGAAGGTAGAAAACGCATCATGACTAATTTATTTTAAAATATGTATCGTTTGCTTATAAAATGTAATATATAATATATTAACCATATCTAATTGTTCTAAGCTTATTAATCACATTTATTTTCATTAATCTAACAAGTTAATCATAATTATTATAAGGTGTGAAATGACTAGTGATTTATACTCTCATTCTTAATTTGGTTGTTGGTAAACAGTACTCATTAAGAAAGGCTGTAGTATAGAGAGATTAGCTAGTCTTGAAAAACTAAAAAGGCCTTTCAGTTTAGTTTAGGTACGAGTGTATCCTGCGCGTGTGACAATCAAATTTTTGTATTTCTGTACAGGAAAGTCCTGCAAAGTCCAGCATCATGGTCACCGTACCAACAACATCCTCCTAATGAGTAGTAATGTATTCTTCTAAGCCGGCGGCTCGTTATGTAAACTATAAACGCAGATGTCGGTCATTTCAATGAGCCTCAAACGATATAATTGGGTATAATTAGCCATTGAGTACTGTTGAACTATTCGGGCTTCGGCCACACAATCTTACCGTTAGCCAGCAAAGCGGTACATTTAAATCGATTTTACGATTTAAATCGATTTTCTCGTATATTTACATAATCCCATAAGTTTTCCTTTGATTTAGCCGCATGTAGAATTACCTCCATTGCACATAATAATTTGGAATATTGAATGGATGTAACTTTGCGGAATTTCATAAAGTCAGACAGAGGTCATTTTGTAAAAGCTGCAAGTATGTCTGGCAAGTTCGTTGATGACACTCCCATGATATGCGGGCGACGGGGGGAAAAACTGCGCGGGTGTGAAATTGTGCGTGCGGGGAAGTGAGGTGCATCAGTCGTGGGTTTTCATTCATCGTTACACGCCCCCCGGCCCGCGCTGATCATGGGGAGTGTTACGAACGAAGTTGCCAAGCTGAAGCACATGCTTCTCTCATACTCGTAGGTAAGCGCGGTAGCCAGTTATGAAGGTAGCAAGTTTCACTGGTCAAGATCCTTAATTGTCCAATTTATTTATTTATTCATTGATTTATTTGTTGAGAATACACAGATTAACCGTGAGAGAATGAGCTAATAGCATACCCATATTCGGCTCACTGCTGAGCTCGAGTCTCATCACAAAACGAGAGGAGTTAGGCCAATAGTCTGGTATGCAGCGTGATTTCCTCACGATGATTTTTCTTCACCGTTTGAGACTCGTGATATTTAATTTCTAAAAATACACAACTGAAACGTTGGAGGTGCATGCCCCTGACCGGATTCGAACCCACACCCTTCCGAATCCATTTTAAAATGGAGAAATTATAGACACACATTTGAATTATTTCTAAATTATACATGAAACAAGTCTGTTCAAAGAATACATTTCGTCGATGATGCGTATACAATTTGATTATAATTTTATTATTTGAACGCTATGCTTGGAATGTGGTTCGCAAAGATTTAATATTAATTGAGCTATTTATATTACTTACTGGTACAGTAATAATTTTATGCAAAATACTTGCCGCGTTTCTGAAATACCTGTCATAAGCGGCTAGAGTTAGTGTAATTAGAATTTATAGTTAGACTTTGTGCAGGACAAAGTGCAGGATTCAAAAATATGTAATTGCCAACGATATTTTAAACTCTAGATATGTTATGTGCCTACAAACTCACTATGCACAATTCTGTTTTTTTTTATTCTTTACAAGTTAGCCCTTGACTACAATCTCACCTGATGGTAAGTGATGATGCAGTCTAAGATGGAAGCGGGCTAACTTGTTAGGAGGAGAATGAAAATCCACACTCCTTTCGGTTTCTACACGACATCGTACCGGAACGCTAAATCGCTTGGCTGTACGTCTTTGCCGGTAACTAGCCACGGCCGAAGCCTCCCACCAGCCAGACCTGGACAAATTAAGAAAATCTCAATCTGCCCAGCCAGGGATCGAACCCAGGACCTCCGTCTTGTAAATCCACCGCGCACACCACTGCGCCACGGAGGCCGTCGAAAACTGTGGTATCTAACTGAATTACCAGGAAATGAAAATTTCTGAGCGTCGGAACGAGATAGTTTACCACGCAATTTGTAGGACATTTGGTTGTTAAGTTGTATATCATCGATATGAAAGTACTCACGAATTTTTTTTTCTTCTAAAAATTAGAACATTTTTTGCAACTTAATAGTAAGTCGTAAAAATGTTCTATCAGCTTCCGAACTTGGCTGTCACTGCCATGTCGCTTACTCTTTATTGACATGCCAACGTATTTCACGTCACAAATTGCGTCCAAGTTTCGCATACGCCTCAATCAACGCGCTGATGGGTGTATCAATTTCGGTACGTCAGGCTTCCGGCACGAAAATATCTGACGCGACACTTCGTACAAGGTCTGTAACATTGGTGAATATAACTCTGGCTCAACGACCTCTGGAAGTCTTCGAAGTAGTGACCAAGGAACTATAAATCTAGATAGCGCACTGGCGCTAACGATAGACTCGTGATGAGAAATAGACAAAATTCAACCAATAGCGGTGCAACCGGAAGTAACAGTCTCTTTCATTGTGTTAGTACGAAAGAGATGGGACTGGGACGTCTCTAAGATTATTACCGGAAAGGGGGGAGGGGGGGGGGGTGCTGGCCACCATCATCAAGTCTATTATTAGTATCATAATATAATTCCATATCGGTAGCCCAGATTCCTAGGGTGGGCACAGATCCATCCTAGGATGGGCATGCTCCCCCCCCCCACCCCAATATATTCGCCCCCGCCCACGACATTCTGTCTATTTCTCTTCACTTGGTCGCATGTTAACGCCACGGGCCCTACAGTTATTACTCTAGACTTGTAGTCATCATTATCAGCTTATTTTAAAGGCCAGACCTTAAAGGAGTGGGAGTATATTGAACTGATCTACCATGCTGCTCCAATGTGGATAGGTAGGCTTTTGGTGATAATGTTTGACCTTGTAACCGTCACCATCAGGACCCACGGTGTTAGCATATGCGGATTGAAATCACGAGGTCATGGGCATGTCATTCTACCAAGAAATTCTCAGCCCGGAGTTTTGAATTCGGTGTAACACTCTCGAGCCTAATAGAGTATGTTAATCCGGTCATTATCATTAACAACTGAGTGATCATTACAGAAAAAAATATTACCATAAATCCGCCAACCAGCATGGTGAGTCTAGGCTCCATATCTAATAAGGCGAAATGGGTATTGGCTGCTCCTGTGTGGGCTGATATAAGCTGATAACACGAGGTAAAACCACAAGAAGATCATTCCAACAGCTAAAGCTTGTAATCCACTCAGACAGACATGACAATTCAAAACAGCATGCAAAGACGTCAATGAATATTGAGTAGGTATTTCAATTTTGCGGGGATGTTACAAACTGCAAGTTGCATTAGACGATCACCTTGAATAAAACATGGCAACACTTGTGTATTAATGCGACAAGTGGACAACGAATGAGGTGTGTCCATTGACGACTTAATCTCCGCCTCCATTAAATATAGCTTGATGACCTAACATTGTTCCGTGCGCTTTATCCACTGCGAGCTAGCACGAGCTAGTCTATAGCTATACTAATATAGGGTGTTCTAGGGTAATTTTTGAATCTGCTGAATCGATTTTGAAAATTCTTTTAGCTCTAGAAAGACATGTTATTCCAGGAACGTTATAACAGAAATTACGCGGGTAAAACTGCGGTCAGTCGGAATAATACTAGCTGACGCCGCGCGGTTTTACCCGCGTTGTTTTCATTCCTGTAGGAATACGGGCATAATGTATAGCCTATAGCATTCCTTGATAAATGGGCTATCTAACACTGAAATATTTTTTCAAATCGGACTAGTAGTTCCTGAGATGGCGTTCAACCAAACAAACAAACAAACTCTTCAGCTTTACAATATTAGTATAGATAAGCAAACTTGTTGAACCCCCTGGTAAATTATTGCGTGAATAGCGTAATGTTTAACATATCAACCAATCAATGGGCCATTCGATACTGCTACAATTTTTCAATTCTAACCAGGAATTACTAAGCTTTTTCGTGTCCCAAGAAATTACAGTATCAGCCCTGAATTGGGAGTAGAGGAAGCAGGTATACATAAATCGTTTCATCAAAGATTATAACTTTAAGCTCGTCACGGAGCAGCCCTCTACATTCTGTAAAGTTACAGCGATGTGACATCGCTCATTTCCATGACAACTTCGTTGTTAGTGACATTTCTTTTTTCTATTCCATAGAAATAAAGTTCAAATTCTAATATAACTTGATAAAGGTATGTATAGGTAGGTATAGGCAGGCAGTAGTAAATTCAAAGTTACGTTAACGTTATTTGGTACAATCTCATTACACAAACAATGAATGAACTCCTCAAGGAGATTCATCGATCGAGTCAATATCTGATGATGCTCCGGTAAGGAGTTAACCGTACTTTAGGGGACTTCCAATTTTATAAAAATCAGAATATTTGGTCTGACATGTTCATTGAAATCCTCATAAATTTTAGGATAGGTAATAAAAAAATCTGTTATTATCAATATTGTTAGCTTAGCTTCGCTCTATGGTTTTGCGATAAATACAACTTGTTCACAGACCTTATACTGGCCACTCCTCCTCAACTTCTAAGGCTGTGACGTCACGCCCGGCGCCTGCCAGCATTCCTTTACCGATTATTTCCTTGTTTTCAAAGCTGTTATTCAGATTTAAGCCTTTATTTATCGTTAACCTCGTGACATCCAATCGGAATTGATATTCGTATTGTATTATTAAAATTTACTGCCTCTTGAATTTTTATCTAGCAGCTTAGTAGACCAATATGTCATCAGAAAACAAAAGTTAAATTAAATTTTATATTCGTGTATATACATTTAATGATTTTAAAATAAGTATTTACAATTGTATTTTAATAAATCCTGTGAATTATTTCGAACTCATCAAATTTTTCAATATGACTAATATTACCCCTTAATTTATTGTAGACTGCAACGAGCGCTAACAATAATCCACGGAATTCGTCAGCGTTTAGCGTTTTCTATATGTTCTGTGCAATGCATGTGATCGGTCATAATAGAGGCTTTTTGGGAGAGTGTGTAATGGTTCACTTTCCGCCCTCGGTGAACAATGTGTTCTTTCTGTGAAAAAGTGAGGGAAACGTGTCGCGTGGGACGCGGCCGCCCGGCGCCGACGCCGGCGCCATCCGACGTGTTATAATTCGGGCGGTGGCTATTTCTGGCGATTCACACGCGCTACGCTCTGTGCGTATTACGATTTTTCTTAGCTACTATTCTCTCAGGATCTCTCGTCTACGGTTTACTTTTCTTCTCTCAATAGCTCTATGGTAAATTGGCTGAAATCGGCACGCCGCGCGGTTTCACCCAAGTAGAACCCGTTCCCGTAAGAATATTGGCATAATATATGGCATATAGCCTTCCTTGTTAAATGGGCTATCTAACACTGAAAGAATTTTTCAAATCGGACCAGTAGTTCCTGAGATTAGCGCGTTCTACCAAACAAACAAAAAAAATCTTCAGCTATCTTCAGGTTTACTTTTCTTCTTTCAATAGCTAAATTGGCTGAAATCGGCACCGAAATATTATGTGTTCCGGTTGGACTATTGTTGAGGAACATAATAAAAAAAATGGACGGCTGAATGGTGCAGTGGGTAGTGACCCTGCCTTTTGCATCTAAGGTCCCACTACTGGAAATATTTGTACAATAATCATACGTATATTATAAGTAAGCCGCTAGATGGAGTACTTCAAGGCCGTGGTGTTTGGAAACCTTACAAGAAGCCTATGCCCAGCAGTGGACTTTTATCCGTTGATAACGATGATGATTCTCGTTATCATATTATAGATACCCTAATGTCCATAAGACAAGCTTTACTTACTTTGGCCTATGAGCTACGTTAACGCTTGGCATTACTGTTTCATACTTTAAATATGTTCTTGGTTTTTAATTGTTAAGTTTTCATTAAAAACATGTAGTTCATAGAAATAATAATCTCGATTAAACTCATGATTATGGCAGATCTGTAAGATGCGTTAGGTATTCCATAATTTGCTCGACATATTCAACGTCAAGAATATTTCATTCAATAAAGCTATTAACTTTAAAGCTCACTTTATTATCAATCATTTATTTTTTACATTAATTCAGTTGTGTTTCTTATTTAAATCCTAAATCCACTGTGAATATCTTTAAGCAGTTAAAAGACGTAGTAATATGACTATCTGTAAATAGTTTACGTCGAAAGTAATGTAAATAAGACCGGTTTCCTAACGTAGCCGTAGTAAATGAAGGACATACCCAAAAGCTTATGCGTATACCCATTTCAGATATAGGTAGTTAAGGCCGTCTATTTGGCGAATTTAGCCATTTTTGAGCCTCGGATAAAACGGATTTAGACAATATTGCATTCTAAAGATTTAAAGATTCCAATTCAGAGTTTAAATTGAATAGTGTACAGAAATCTTATAACCTATACATACAGTAAATATGGATAATTTCTCAATAAGAATTCAATTGCGTGTCATGTCGTGGTATTCTGTAAGAACTGATCAAATTGATTATTCAATAGTGTCTTTTATAGCCGTCGTAATAGAATTATTTATCGGAGTTTTGTGTTTTACGATTATTGCTAAATTCTGGCTCTTATTTGTCATTGTAATAGATGATTGTATCAGATTTTTAAACTTACTATCGCTACTATGCCATTCTTGTTTATACTAAAGCTTCGTTCGTATCATAAGTTGGCATTCCATCGTCCGTCCAAAGTAATTCAAACCATATCTTAATTAACATACGGTTAAATTTTTAATGATAGCTCTAACCCAATAAATGAAACACGATATATCATATCGGCGTATTGAAATTTAAACCGTGACTCTGTTGTTATATAACACATTTCAGTTCGCGACGCAAACTGTTTAGTTCCTGACAAATGTGATATTATTTTCTAATTGAATGTACTTTATGATTGTCGGAGGAGAGTCTTTTTTCCTTTAATGTTCGGGGGGTGCTTATGACGTAATATTATCAAAAGAAATTTCAGTCACGCCACTCCACATATAATTATTTATACATTCTCATTGCAAACTGTTGGATGTGTCTATCGTTGCTAGAGGCATTATAAAGTCTAAGGCCTAGAGTTTAAGGTTACAATTTGCATTGTTTGCGTTTGCGCTTAGTGCGCATGTGACAGGCGGATCTAAAAGTCAACAACTGATATTATTTATATCTTCTTCGTACGCTAGTCATTTAGGGTCATTTACTTTTGCTTGGTCGTTTTTCAGCGTGCTCCCGTGCTGAGGAATCTTATTGTGAGTCATGGAAAAGTATTTCAGGCTGGTAACTGGTCGCCGTTTAAATTTCTTTTAATAGGCAATACGCGTCGAGGGATGTCTTGTTATTGTGGTTTGTCAGTCTGCCGCTGTAATTAATATGACGGCCGATTGTAAAGATCGTGTGCTGTTGACATCATTCCGGCGCTGGTTTAAATCTGTATACTCGCTGACTCTACTTGTGCTATATTAAATGAAATGGTACGATATGCTTCATCACATTCACTTTAGTAAATAGTTTAATGATATTCAGATAGTAATAGTTTGGAGGGAGGACCTTGTAGCTTTAAAATTAGCTTTAAGTGATGAATATTTAGGAATTGTTGTATGGTCGATCGGATTTTCAAAAAAAGTTATATAATTTGCAAAATTATTTCTTATAGATAACGTTTATATGTATTGTGTAATTCTAATTCTAGGTATGACATTATCTTGTAAAATTTTAATGTCAATTGAACGTTATTCAATATGCAGGTGCATACACTGGATATTGTTTAGAAATGTGTTGCGTATGCGCCGTTAAAAACTTCTTGGAAGCGTACATGCAGCGTTCGTTATAAAATCTCATTGTGCGTGGGTGATTTGTATTCGATTATTGTTGTACGAATCGAAAATATTCACACTTCACACGTCCGCCGCCGCCGGCGCCCGAATTGCAAATGACATTATTGACAATTTCACGGCGCGCGTTCGGAATTCAAAAATATTAATGGCGCCCGAAATTCGGAACGGGCGACAGCGCGTGCGGCGCTTTGGTTTGTTTTGCAAATAGGATAGGTGCTGCGATGTATCGAAATGACTTCATTTAGTATATGGGTTAAAGTACATTAGAATGTTCTCTACCTACATCCATTGAAAAAATGTATATACCTATCAGCTATGTCTAAAATTACAATCTTTTATTTAAATTGCCTTGTTTAAATTTGGGAAACTTAATTAGAGCCATTGATTTTCCATTGGTCTTATAAAATTAATATTGTATTATTGAACTAGTTGACTCGAAAGGTCATAAAAACTAGAGTAAAACAATCGAGTTTGACTCATTTATCTTGACAAACACTGTGATGATAAATGTTATTTCGTTAATATAGGCATTTGTAAATTAAAGCTTTATTTTTATTTAGTAATTTTAATTAATTTACATAGTAATGCCACTGCACGTAACTAGCCATTGTATCACTCGTGCTACAATGGCTCTCATTACATGGCAGAGGAAACAAAATAAAAGCTTCATTTTATAAATATGACTATTATTTTACAGTTTAGTTTCAAACCAAATATTAAGTTTTTGGAAAAATTGGTTGGGACTCTACCAACTAGATTCTAACTGCAGGACTCTAAATATAAATTACACTCTAAAACGCATCTGCCGTAATTATTTTCTTTACTAACAAAAACTGTCTCTCTTATGTATCATATAATAATAAATAATACTTAACGATCGAAAATTACCCAAATGACACTATAAAATGAAGGTTTTTATGGAATTTGTTATGAGGTCAAAGTATAGGTTTCTCTGCCACAACCCAGTACATAATTGCACTACCTGTTCGGGTCGTATGTTTGTTTATGTGCTGTTTTGTTTTTGGACTTGTGGGTATCACGGATTATGGGTTCCGAGAATTCCAAACTTGGGGCCTAAGATCTTAAATTGTAGTATCCCTTAAAACCTGAGTTTATGGATGCATAAATTATCTAATAGGTATGGCCGCTTTAGGTTTGTCCAATTGGAAGAACCTAAAAGTAAAAATTTAACATAAAACTGCCTCGGTGGTTGTTAGTCTTTGTGCTTTCAGATAAGGAGGTACTGGGTTCGAATCCTGGGTTATGAGAGATTTTTAATTATATTCTGTGGTATAAGTTATAATTTTTTTTTTCTTGTTACAGAAACCCCTCCACCTCCATACAGTCGAATCGCAATGGACGACGTAAAACCGAAAGGTTAGTTGGATTTTTTAATTAAGTAATTTTGATTTTTACAATAAAAAATTTCGTGTTAATTTACTTAACAACTTTTTTTTTCATTTTTAATTTATATTCTTTTATTATAAAATTTCATTTAAAATATATTAACTGTATCTAATTGATCTAAGCTTATTAATCATTTTTTTTTTTTAAATAAGTAGTAAAATATTTTTTAAATTGATTTAAATCAACTTTTGCAACCTATTGTCTATATTGTACTCATACCTTGTTAGTAATAGTTATTCTTAAACTATTTCCACATAATCGATTAATCGATCAATTTAAAATTTTGGAAATCATGTTCCTTAGATATGGATTACATCCAAACTTTTACGAATTTGGTATTAAAAGGAAGGGATTATGATTCCTTAAGTAGTTTACACCTATAAATGAATACATAGTAACTTCTATACATCTAGGATAGTAATAATTCGAGATAACTAATAGATTACAGCGATAAAGTTTTATCAGTAACTAGTTCCGGATAAGTCATGTAATATTTTAAGTGTTTTTATATGCCTAGTATGCATTGCATTTCTACTAGTTTCTTTCTTGATACTAGTAGTTAGTTGATTCGCTTTAGATTTCAATGCTTTTAAATATGTCTTTCTAGAAATAATCATTGCCTGGAGTTGAGAATTTAGTCATGCTATGTCAAATCGCATAAGAGATAAGCAGTTAACAGTGGAATAGATGTTGTAGGGGCACCCCCAGGGGATGAATGATAACCTCCTACAACGTCTTTGAATTCCACTGTAAGATTATAATTATGCCTTTTTGTGAGGGAGTCATCCTAGCAAGTCCTACCACTATGCAAGGATTTGAATTGAAGGGTAGTACAATATTTCATGCCTCATTCTCTTTTTCTTCTCTTCATTCTCGTAGAAGTAGAGATCACGTCCTTCCATTTGTTACTATAATTACATATCTCCATCGCGTCTTCCATTCTCATCCGTCCTTTCATAAAAGTTTATCGGCTTAGGGTGCTCTTGACCTGGCCTTTATTGAGATTGTCCTGGATTTTCGTCGTTCAATGTTGGCCTTGTCTTTCCAAGGATACAGTTACCGGTTTTCTGGTACTCGTGTTGAAGGGCTCGGGGCAGCACATTGCAAGCAATGCAAGCAAGCTGATACTAACTATGGCTGGCTATGAGATATAGAACTCCGCATGGCTTGCAACGAGCTGTCTTGCGCTTTTAAATCTGCAAGCAATGTTTAGAGAAAAGCCATCGACTATGAGATATGTATGCCTTGCAACGAGCTGTCATGCGTTTTTGAAGTCTAAAAAAAAGACGTCAAGCCGTAATTTCACCTGTAATCATTTAGACCAGAACATTAGCAATATTAATTGACAAATATAAGCAAAGCGTAATAGTAAGTAGGTACTTCCCCGGATTAGCTTTGTCACCAAGAGCTCTACTAAACGTTATCAAACGGTTTGAAGCATTTGAAAAGGCTGGCAGCAGTCTGTGGGATAGTTGCCGTGGAAAAACGGGAGAGCGAGGAATCCGACCGGCGGCCGGCGCCCGCGCTGCTTCCTGGAAATTAGGGATATTTAGGGACGCGCCTTCGACGATATCGATATATTGACTTATTAGAAAAATACGTTATCTATTCTAGCTACACGTACCAGTACTAGGATGCGCGATGCTATGTTTGTCCTACTGGTCGATATTGTCCTAATTTTTAAGAAAAATTGCGGTAAAATGTAAACAGGCAAATCAGCATGTAATTAGATAGTTTTACCTATGTTTACATTACTTTTTGGTTAAGTCTTTCAGATAAATGGCTTAATATTTGTTTTTTATAGCACATATAATTCTACTGATTCTTAGCTCTCGAAAATATTTTCGACGTGGATCTGCCCACTTTTTCATCTTTAATCTATGGAATAGACATCCTTACTTCTTGTAATAAATATGCAAAAGCGTGTTTGTCGATAGTCGAACAGCGGTTGAATATCGACGATACTATTATCTCAATCAATATTCCCTTATAGATCTTGAGCTCGAGAACATAAACTGTCTAACGGGGTTGTGTCTGTTCTGTACAAATATTTTTTAAAAAAAAATGGTCAAATTATGTGTTATGAATCGAATATAATAGTTACTTGTCTGTGTAGATGATTTGGATAATGGGGAACGAACGCTAAAATTTAAAATTATCGAAGGTTTTCCGTTAAAATGATCACTCTAACGAACCATTAAAGCAAATACCACTCAATTTTCAAATACATGCATTAAAAAGTCTACTCAAATGTCACCAGTCCGACAGATAAGAGAAATTGATGTACTTTATTAACAAAAGCGGAGGAAATCAAAATCACGCGTCGCGCCTGAATCTAAACACTGTCAATAAATCCAGTCGATAAAGAAGCAACAAACTGTAAATAGGACTGTGTAATAAAATAAATCGGCGTCGATCATTTACCGACTCCGGCGCAGCCCTAGAGATCTGGTCCCTCAGCTCGCGCGCATTCCAACGGCCGACGCCATCTTTAAACTACATTATTAATGCTTACGGCACGGCAAACATCACAGCAACTTTTTTCTCTTCCCTTTGAACGACGTAACTCTGCGGGGAGGATGTATTTGTTTTTAATAAAGATCTTTCTTAATATTTTTGTATCGGCCCTATCGACGTTCGGTTGACAATTAAGAGATTGCCGTCTCGAAATGGCAGTTCTTGCCGCTCATAATGGACCTCTGATTCGAGTGTTCAATTCAACTGGTCATTCTCTAACTGTTTATCACCATTGGTATTTATTACATTCGCCATTACATCGTTCGCTTGTTTTAATGTTCGATCATTTATTACGTCGTTTCGTATTTTAGTTTTTAGATGGTCCTCGTGGGTCTTCTATTTTTACGCCGTAACGAATCAAGAATCTTGTCTCACAAAGCTGTTACGTCCGGACACCGAACAGTACCTTTGTTGTTCTTTGTGTTTTGTAACTGACGGCCTAATCTTTACGATCTTCCAAAAGGTCCGAAGACAAAAGCTTTACCATTTGATATTAATATTATTTTAAAACGATCTTTTATGTGATAAGATTTCCATTAAACTTTGAACCTAAACAACGACTTGTAAATTCCTTCCGCTACCTTCCGGTTCTGTCAGTCAGTTATTTAACTACCTATAGATATTTACCAAATAGACATAGACCTCTCTAAGGACTTCCAAACAACACGGCTTATCTAAACTAATATTATAAAGCTGAAGAGAGTTTGTTTATTTGTTTGATTGAACGCGCTAATCTCAGGAATTACTGGTCCTATTTGAAAAATTCTTTCAGTATTAGATAGCCTATTTATCAAGGAAGGCTATAGGCTATATATTATCCCCATATTCCTACGGGAACGGGATCCAAGCGGATGAACCCGCGCGGTGTCAGCTAGTAATTCTATATGTATTCAGATGATTACAAAATCATCTGAATCTGAATAGTATTACAGCAAATGTTTGAAATATAAATACACTTGAAAGACATGTTGATTGTTGACATGCCACATACAAACGATGTTACATTTTCTTGTAAATAGGAATTTCCTAACAAAAAAGCTTTTTAAATATAATTTATCATCCCACACGTCACAGGAATTTCCGTTTGCCACAATCAATGTTGCCGGGGGTGCAAAACTTGCTTCTTTATTGCCACGGGATTCCCTTCCAGCCTTCATCATAGGGTTTTCCGGGATTGTAGACAAACTCCTCCCCTACCTTTTCAGCTAATTTGGCGTCTGTCTGCGCAATATTAACCAACCCTTTGATTAAGGCCCCATTTTTACCTACTTTATTAAAATTCCTGAAGCATGATTGTCAAATTAAAAATAGAAGGTTATTCGATATTATCTTCATGAAATCTGATTTCTATTTCATTTCAGTTTGTGTATTTCATATAATGAGAATCAGGTTTAGTAAAGCAGTTTTATAGAGACATTCTTAATAAATAGCTAATCATTTGCAATCAGTGCATTATAAATAGTTTTAAAACATGGTTACATGTAGTAGGAAGAATTGGACATGCATTTTTCTCAGTTGTGTGTGAATTATTGGCATTTAAGAAGATTCATTAACTGGCTTACCTATATCTTAATGTTATTCTGAATCGATACTGACTCTCTCGTCTCTACATCGAGTGGTGAATGGATGGACACAATTTAGACCCTTCCTTTTTTCTGATACAGTTGACATTGACATTCCGATTGGGTCCATTACGGTCTTTCTCACGTGCTTCCCCGAATCCATTCATTCCATTTGCACCGTTTGGAACAAAAAAGGACGTATATAGATCGCGGGGGTTAACGGAGATTCGACCTTAGACGTGAAGATTAGGGGTTCTTTTTGGAGTGCCGCTCGTTTTCTTGTTTTAAGTGATTCGGTCCCTTCTTGCGGGTATCGGCTGAGTGTCGCGATAACGACGGTATCCATTAACGTTATCGTCACGTTATCGTGGCGCCGGCGCCGCTTGCCTGACACAAATATAACTGGTCAGCGTTTGCTTTTCGTCGCTCTTGTTTCGTATCTATTAATTACCCTGTATGATCCAAGCGTACGTACTCTCGCTTTAGCGAAGCATTGGCGAATTTATACGACCTTCTACAGGGAAAGCATGAGATGAAGTTATACTTCATGATTATGTTATGATTGATGTTAACTGAGTAAGTTACAAAGGATCATTTCCTTGTTATCTAGTAAACTTGTTACGATGGTTCAGTTGCAAAGTAAACGCATTTTGAAACTGAGTTCACTTTCAGTCAGTTGGTCTGCTTTTCCCGGATACTAATTTTGGGTACCTCTTGGTAAATAATGTCTGAATACATTTACTAACAACATAGACTCAGGAATTCTTTACTCGTACATACTTTCGATTCCTTGCGCTTTATTTATTTAATTCACAGTCAATATTTAGATCAGTTAAGAAATGTCCTTAACATTCCTCCACAAACACTTAGTAACAAATTCCTCAGTACGGCCCTAGCCAGAGCATTGGCGCCTACAATTCAATAGGCAATTATTATATCATCAACATAGACACCCACTGAACACTAAGCGTCAATAATTTTCGTATAATTCGGTACTTAGCCGGTTCGTAGCCGCTCCGCTCGATCGTTCACCTTCGTCAGTGTTATCGCATTCAATTCTAATCTCTACCGCCGCGGTCAAAGAGGAACATTACCCGATAGAAGCGTCAAGAACTGAAGATGCTTATGGGACCGGTAATGCATCTGGTTATCGACGGTAGGATGATTTTACATGATGATGATACAGTACGTAGATGACATTTCTCAGTTGATTTGATGTTTACTTTAACAGGTTGTTATTAAAGACCAAATACGCCAGCTGGCTATCATGGTGTCACTTACAAAATGAGCAATAGTGTGTTAGTAAATCAGTAATCAATATATATTCCGGTGATTGGTTTATTAGTTTGGCGGTATATTTTTTTTAATGTAGTAATTGACAGATTTTTTTTTTATTCTTTACAAGTTAGCCCTTGACTACAATCTCACTTGATGGTAAGTGATGATGCAGTCTAAGATGGAAGCGGGCTAACTTGTTAGGAGGAGGCTGAAAATCCACACCCCTTTCGGTTTCTACACGGCATCGTACCGGAACGCTAAATCGCTTGGCGGTACGTCTTTGCCGGTAGGGTGGTAACTAGCCACGGACGAAGCCTCCCACCAGCCAGACCTGGACAAATTAAGAAAACCTCAATCAGCCCAGCCGGGGATCTAACCCAGGACCTCCGTTTTGTAAATCCACCGCGCATACCACTGCGCCACGGAGGCCGTCAAAACAGTCACCAGTAAAACATCAATGGTTTTTTTTAATATAAAAAAAAATATATGTAGACATGAAGCACCTTCAGCTGGGTGAGCTGTTAAATCGGGCACGGAATAACAAGCAGAGGGTTTTATTGGGAAAAAATGTGTTGTCGAAGATGTGTGTGGCGGAGCGTGCTGTGCGGAGTGTGGAGTGTGGAGTGCGGAGTATTCCGTTTGTGTTATTTCGGACGCGTCCGTTATAGATGTTTATTTGTGTTCGGTAACGATTCTGAAGCTGAACGCGGCGGGTTTGTAAACAAGTCCCTGTGAATAAAATGCTTCGTTATAGTCAAGGAGCTAGTGGCAATTTAAGTCCGACAAAATGTTAACAGACCGGACTTAAAAGCGAGAGGTCTAGCGTTTGATCTAGCATAACATGCGCTTAGCTAAAATTATAAGGGAAATATTGATCATATTTAAAAAATAGGTTAAAAACGATAACAAAAAAGTACAGAAAATTACAAAGATCATGTAAATCTGCAACGTACGCATAAACAGTTACACAAATATCAGAATATCTTGAGTTTCTATTTGAGTCCTCGCTACACTATTGTCCTGACATTTCTTCTAAGCAGCCATAAATTCTAACGGAACTACACTCATTTTATTAAGTAACTAGTCGCACCCCGCAACTTTTTAGCGTGGACTTAGTTGATACCAATGAGAAAGAAAACTTAGGTTATATAAATAAAATATTACCTACCCTAACAGAGAATAAATTGACTTATTTCAAAACTTCCAACAGTTTTGTGATTTGAAATATTTAAAGGATAAATATTACCTAAAAACGGCAAAAATTGTGTTTAGTCCATTTAAGTAATAAACACACACTTACCGCCACTCGCTCCTCGACTATCAGCATGTCGGTCCTCCGCGGCGAGAATTTCGAATTCCGTTAAGGTGTTTTTTATTGCGTTTTCGACAACTGGATGTTGTACGTGCAATTGATGTTTATGTTGTTGTTCGGGCAGTAGAAACGCAACAGTGTTGACAACAACCGTGAGACAATGCTAACTTTGCTGCATATGATATTATTCATCATGCAATGCTGTATAATTTTTAGTATTTGTACTATTTATCATAAATATTATGTTAGACTTCGGAGGTCCCGGAATCGTTCCCAGTCATACAAATTTTGCGGAACCCCTAATGGCAAATTAAAAGAAAATTGAGGTTTATAAGATTTAAATCTTCCATGTTTATAAATATGGATGTTAGAGTAAATACTTCGACTTTAGTTGCTGAGGTAGCGTCTTAACACACTAACTCAATGAAAACTAAGATGGAACGCAGTGGCGTGCACAAGGATTTTAACTAGGGTATGCACTTACGTAAAAAATTACAAATCGCACAAAATAGCAAAATTCCTTCCTTAGTCCAGGTTCGTAATGAGTCCTTAGGGGTAGGCAGCACATTTTTGCATCCATGAATGCACGCCACTGGATGGAAGTGGGCAAATTTGGAAGATGCAATACTAGCCATACCACCTTACCTACAAAGACGTACCGCCAAGCGATTTAGCGTTCCGGTACGATGTCGTGTAGTACATAGTAGTACTGCCGGTTAGAGAAGAATCCAACTGCCAAGCGGAATCGACGACTATTGGAACAATAATGGTTGACTCAATATTCAATCAAGTAGCTTGTATGTATGTAATGTACTTTATATTGTTTCTACATTAAAGTAAAAACAAAGGTTCCACGTGTAACTTTTGTTTATATATTTGCAAATGGCGTTTCCTACAATATTATTATCATAAGATATTCAAAACTGTATAGTTAGTTTTGAATATCTTGAATAGTACTTAAAGCTGAGCTAGGATATCCTAAATTCAAATTCAAAATTCAATTTTACTTCAAGTGGGCTTAGTTTACAAGCACTTTTGAAATGCCAGGTCTGTCTTGTCTTGAATCTACCACTGTTTCGGAAGACATTTGCTGCTTTTACTTGAACTGGCAATCGAACCCAGTACTGAAAACCACAAAACAAGTGTGCAAAAAAGGCCGTCGATTATAATATTGGTTGAGTTCTAGGTTCTTCGGTTCAAAAAGGTAGTTCAAAGTTAAAAAAACTGTTACGTTGAAACAAGTCAGGGTTTTTTGATATATGAAAGTATATTTTTAATTACTTATACAATTAATTTTATTGGTTAAATAACCCATTCGTTCGTTATCAACCCATATTCGGCTCACTGTTGAGCTCTTCTCCTCTCGGATTGGCAAACTTCACAGGCAGGTGGCAGGTTTCCCCACGATGTTTTCCTTCACTGTTTGAGACACGTGATATTTAATTTCTTAAAATGTACATAACTGAAAAGCTAGAGGTGCATGCCCCGGACCGGATTCGAACCTACGCCTCCGGTCATTAAATAATTCGAAATAACCCTTACCCCTACGAAATTAGCCCTCTTCGATTTTAGATTACCAAAACATCAAGTGGCATCGAATTCAATCACCAACTTAGAAAAAAAAAATCTACTAATAAAATTAAATACCTACTCGGACATCTACGAGTATGTCCGTGTGTATTTACCAACATGGCAAAGGAATGCGCAGTCGAGTAAAAAATACCTAAAGAATCTTTCCTCTCAACGTCCGTATCGTATTTGTATGTAATTCTAATTAAACATATTAATATGCGCGTACTCAGTCGGGAGGCCTTGATGGAGATCTCTAATATGCTAATATATCTCATTATACACAGACAAGACACGCCCACTACGGTGTGTACTTGTGACGGTTCGGTCGCGGCTAGTTGCCACCCTAGCAAACTACTCAGCGGTTTAGAGAGGACAGAAATTCCTACTATGTGATTTAGCGTTTCGAAACGATGCCTCGTAGGACACTAGTATAATGGATCCAAGAAGTACACCACCTGCAGTTAAATCTCGCAATATTTTTTCCTAAAACTAAGGATGCCTGGTAGAGATCGCTACTAAGCGATAAGGCCGCCTTTTGTATATTACTCATTTAGTATATTTCTGTTCTATGTATTATACTTTATTGTGGTGTTCATTAAGTGTAAATAAAATAAATAAAAGTATAAAATTATTTAATATTAGAAACGGAGTTGGTCTAGTGGCTTCAGATCATGATCATAAATATGGTCACAACTCCTGACCCGGTTAGGATTATGAAATATTTTTTTCATGAAGCTCTCAGTAGCAGCCCAGAGTTGAGTCTACTAAGTTTCTAAGAAGAAAGTAATAAAGAGAGAGTTAAAAAAAAGAATTAAGCCAAAGTTGTAGACCTTGACAAAAATCAATTTGACAGCACAATTACACTAATATTATAAAATAAAGGCGAAAGTTTGTGTAAGTATGTTTGTTTCTCTTTTACGCTGCGGCTACTGAAGCGATTTGGCTGAAATTTGGAATGGAAATAGATTTTACTCTGGATTAACACATAGGCTACTTTTCATCCTGGAAAAAACCATGGTTCCCGCGGGATTTGTGAAAAACTGAATTTCACGCGGACGAAATCGCGGGCGTCCGCTAGTTTCATATAAAACGTATTAAATATTGAATAAAACAATCCAAGTATAGAATAGATTACTATAGATAACTATCTATTTTTATCGACTCGACGAAAACCCGATGTAAAGCGAAGGTCACGTTAACGCGCCCACAATGCGTCTGTCGTGAAGTGCTAATTAACATCCTGCGACCAACATATCACCGCTAACTCGCTTTGCAGAAGCGTGGTGGTCTAAGCTTTAATATCATCTTACCTAAAAAGAGGGAAGTCTGGCCTTGTGATGGGCCATTAGGCTGATAATGATGACTCTACAATGCTAGAATAATGATAACTCTGGACTATCTAGATCTAGAGACTCAATATCTGCTTGGTGTCACTATTTTATGGACTTTCAGAGGTCACCGAGCCAGAATTTAGGTTCGCCAATGTCTGAAGTGTGATGTCAGATATTTTCGTACCTGAACGCGTGATCTACTGAAATTAATACACCTAACGATTCCAGTGCGCTTATTGAGGCGTACATAAAATTTGTGACATAACATGACGATGATGATTTAGACCGAGTGGGCCAATAAAATTAGCTGGTAATGATGATAGTCACAGAATTAAGTATATTAAGTTGTAAGTAAACCGTGACAGCTATTAATGCCTTCACGTTGGCCAATACGCTGGTGCAATGTGGATGGTCGAAACAGCGACTATTTATTAAAATTGTGCTACACATCACAATGCCTAAGCAGTAATGTCTGATGCCTCGTCCACCTAGGCAATTTAATTCCAAAACTCAAGTAGTAGAAGCAATGAACACCGCTCTGTCATAAGCAGGCTTATTCACTATCTTTGACTAGTATGCTAGTATGCTAGACTAGTATGCTAGTTGACATACGAATTTGAGATTATATGTGAAAATGTCATTCGGTGCTTACTGGTGGATATCACACAGTAGGTAAATTTTGTCAATTGATTTGATGTTTTAAAAGGTTGATAATAAAAACCAAAATAGTGTATAGGACAGCAGAGCGGACATAAAGTTTGCGACTGTCGCAAGCCAAACATTCTGCGTCCAGTGCCAGTCTGACCGCGTCTTTATAGTCGAGAAAAATCGGCAACCCAAGGGGGTCTCATATTTCGTCTCCTCGCACAGCCTCTTGGCCACAGGTGTCCGCGGGTGATGTCATCGTCGACTAGTAATACTGGTTACACACTTTATAATTTATAACCTAATTTTTTTCGAGCCAATTTATAAACTCGCTCCGATGTCACCGGTCACGTCTCGGTGTTTGTTCGCGAGATGGTTTTTTTTTTTCTAACCCTCAACGTTTGATACGCCCATTAATGGTATTATGTTACGTGGAATGGCTTTAAAAATACTTAATGGCAATAATATCCCCTTATATCAATACTAATAGGTTCTATTATAAGTTTGAAAATAAGAAGTTTGTCTGTTGCTATTTTTGTTTGGATAAAATTTGGTATAGAGATAAATTGGACTAGGAGCAGATATAGGGCACTTTTCATCCCGCAAAAATCCATGGTTCACCCGGGATTTGTAAAAAACAGAATTTCACGTGTACGGTGTCGCAGGCTTCTGTTAGTTTTATATAATTTTTAAGCCATTTTTAACCGACTTCCAAAAAGGAGGAGGTTCTACGTTCGGCTGTATGTATGTTTTTTTTTTTTTTTTTTTTTTATGTATGTCCAGCGATAATTCCGTCAATTATGGACCGATTTTGAAAATTCTTTTTTTGTTTTGAAGGGTTTACTTCCAGGGTGGTCCCATTTTTTTCATGTCAGGATCTGATGAGGGCATCCTGGAGAAATTGAGGGGAACTCTCGAAAGTTGTAGAGACGGCTAGTGCGTTTGTTAGTGTTTCCATAAGGTATTTTAAACCACTACAACTTTATGAAGGTTTGGAGTTGGTCTGATGATGGAGCCGAAACAGACGATGGAACTCGTCAAGGATTTACAGCAGTCACCTTTTGTTTGGGCTTGATTTATTTGTATTGATGAGTACTTTGCACCTATATGTGTTGTGACTGTATTAAGGGTCTGGTGATGAAGACGAGGGACAGTGAAGAGAACTCCTCGACGGTTCACAGTAGCTACCTTGTGTTTGGACTTGATAAATTTGTATTGATGAGAACTTTCCACCTAGATGGATTGTGATTGTATTAAGGGTCTGGTGATGAAGACGAGGGACAGTGAAGAGAACTCCTCGACGGTTCACCACAGTAACTACCTTCTGTTTGGACTTGATAAATTTGTATTGATGAGAACTTTCCACCTAGATGGATTGTGACTGTATTAAGGGTCTGGTGCTGAAGAAGAAGCACAGTGAAGAGAACTCCTCGACGGCTCACAGTAGCTACCTTGTGTTTGGACTTGATAATTTTGTATTATTAAGAACTTTCCACTTAGATAGGTTGTGACTGTACACACGCAGTAGGTATGCTAACACTAAAAATAAAAAAATAAAAATTTTAATAAAAAAAATTCAACCGACTTCCAATTCTAAAAATAACTTTAACTAAAAAGCAAAAAATAACATCCTATGTGCTACCTTCTGATCAGTTTGAAGGCGGTGCCAAGCCAGTGTCGTGTTTTAATTAAAGCTGTTTCTGAAAGAACCACATAAATTTTGTAGTTTAAACGTGTTTAATTAAAACATCACTGGCTTGGCACCGCCTTCAAACTGATCAGAAGGTAGCACATAGGATGTTATTTTTTGCTTTTTAGTTAAAGTTATTTTTAGAATTGGAAGTCGGTTGAATTTTTTTTATTAAAATTTTATTCTTTGATTTTATTGGAATAATTTTCTTGTAATACTGAAATTGTTATGGAATTGAAACTGAAAAGAAAGGCCTTGCGAAAAACGCCCCTAAAGGATTTACCTACACTCTACAGGCAGAGTTTTAGAGACCTACATAAAATCTTTGTAACAAAAAAATTTAACCGACTTAAAAAAATATGCATTACTCTAAAAAGCAAAATACATCTTTGAAGTTGGTTAATTTTTTTTGTTAAAATAGAGTTTTTATTTTTCTGTTTTTATTTTGTAGTGTGTTCTAACTGATCGAAAGCGTCACAGTGTGGGAAATTTCGTTTTTTCATTTTAACACAATATTACAAAAACCGATCATCATGAAAAATAAATGGGATAGTAAATCTCTTTCAAACAAAGAAGAATTTTCAAAATTGGTTAATAAATAACAAAGTTATAAGTTGAACATTATAAAAAAATACTCGTCAAATTGACTCCTTCTTTTGAAATCGGTTAAAAATATAGGTAAAGGCATTGCTTAGGCTGGCTCTATTACTCAGTTTAGTTTCGTGTTCACAAAGTTAGTCATGTGTACTTTGAACATTAGAAGTATTTCAAATCGCATGCTGGAAGTACTAAAAAGACGTCTTTAATTCCTGATCGAGTACACTTTGAAGTTTGAGCTCGTTTGAAATTATTTGTATGTTTTCAAACCAACTTCAAAAAAAAGGAGGAGGTTCTATTCGACGCAAAATTTTTTTTTTTTGGAGTCGGTTCCACTTTTATGTTGCTAGCCATTGACGACCAAGAGATCTAGTGGATATGACTTCTGCCTTGAATTTGGAGGGCGTAGGTTCGAATCCGGTCCGAAGTATACCTCCAACTCTTAAGTTCTGTGCATTTTAAGAAATTAAATATCACGTGTCTCATACGGTGAAGGAAAAATCTTGTAAAGAAACCTGCATATGAGAATTTTCTTGATTCTCTACATGTGTGAAGTCTTCCAATACGCATTTGGCCAGCGTGATGGACTATTGGCCTAACCTCTTTCATTCTGAGACTCCTGCTCAACAGTGAGCCGAATATGGGTTGTTAGAATGATGATGATGATCGATAATATCGTTCCCGGTTTCTTTGTGATCTTAAGCCGTAGTCCGAACCGTAGTATTGAACTAACAAAGCAGTTTTTAGAATATTTTTTTTAAATATATATTTTTTTTAATTTCAGAACACGGCGAAATTACACAAGACGCGAGGAGGACGAATCATGAGCGGCTTGCTACAGGCTCCCTCGCTACTGATGGCGAAGGTTAGTAATATGGCAAAGTTTCTCATACTTTTGGACATGTAAACTTCCGTTAACCATTTTATTTCATTTCCATTGCGTTGTCGGAACTTTCTTACGATTCATTGTGTCATACTAAAGAAGCATTGTAAACAAAACAAGAAGCAATACAAAATTTTCATTTGCTCTCCGTTGCGTAGTTGGATCTGTGGTAAAAGCAATGAAATTCACAATTGAAAATAAGTAGTTTTTTATTCGCTTTCCATTGCATACCTAACTTGAACGTTGAACTTTGGAACTTTTCTGTGCCTGTAATAAAGAAGCATTGTAACCTACAAAATAAAATGAGTGCAATTTAATATACTAGCGGACGCTCGCGGCTACGTCCGCCTTTAGACCTCCTTAATCCGGCCCTCTTGAAAAATACGTTCTTAGCGGACGTCTACTAATTGTAAACTACCTCCCTGCCAAATTTTAATTTTGTACGTCAAGTAGTTTTTGAGATATCGTAATGAATTGATGAATGATGGATGAATCGTGACCTTTCGCATTTATATATTAAAATGCAAAGGTTTCTTAAGAAAGTGTTTCTTATAGCCAAGTTATATACAAAACATTTATAGGATAGGCAGTAGTTTTATGTATATAATATGCATTACTTTATTTATTTTCGTAGCAATTTACGAATATTTCCAATTTGTTTATAACAAATCTTATAAGCAAAAATAGTTTCACCTAAACAAAAGAAGATTTACCTAAGTTTGATAAGATGAATAAATTCCTCGCAGATCCATTTATCTTGTCAGTGATAAAATTGTTTTTCAATTGAAATACCAAGTTCAGTGCTCATAACATGATAAAATTTGTTTTTGAAAAAAAAAAAATTGTTCTGCACTGAAAAAAGGAAGAATACTGAAAGACAAGGTCATTATGTTAACAGTCCATAATAAGACATGGCGTACCTTCTTATAGGAGAGGGGATATGAAGCATTATGACGACCCACCACGTTGTTTCAATGAGGATAGGCGGGCTTTAAATTTTTTAACGACCAATTTTTAACTTAGCTTGTTTGGTTGAAAGCGCTAATCTCAGGAACTACTGGTCCGATTTGAAAAATTCTTTCAGTGTTAGATAGCCCATTTATCGAGGAAAGCTATAGGCTTAATATTACTTGCGTATTCCTACGGGAACAGGAACCACGCGGGTGAAACCTCGCGGCGTCAGCTTGTATCAAATATTGCCCGGGACGGACGATCCAGAGATATGGAAGTGTAACACCGCACGATCATCCCAACTCGAAATTTCTTGAAAGAAAAAGAAAGACTCAGTAACCCAGTACTTTGTAATCCGATTACAACATAACCTATCCCTGAATCAGTAAGGCAGTTAATAATTAACACATAAGTATAATGTGTGATTTTATTTCATCATTATCAATCCATATTCAGCTCACTGCTAAGCTCGAGTCTCCTCTCAGAATGCAACGGGTTAGGCCAATAGTCCACCACGCTGGCCCAATGCGGATTGGCAGACTTCACACACGCAGAGAGTTTAGAAAATTCTCTGGTATGGAGGTTTCCTCACGGTATTTTTCCTTCACCGTTTGATACACGTGATATTTCATTTCTTATTTTTTATTTAGTTGTCATGTAAACATAATTTGGATATACTAATGCTAACTTTATAGACAGTTTTTTTATTCAAAATTCATTTATTACAGTTAGGCTTAGTTTACAAGCACTTTTGAAAAGTCAGGATTATGTTAAAATTAAGGTAACGAGGAGTTATCTGTGGAAGATCAAGTATCTTGTTCCGTTAACTAGTACAGTAAATCGAACCCTACCACCGCGTGGGTGGTAGGTACAAGGCACCATCCACACTCCACGTGGTGGTATAACCTTGACGATCGATCGCCGCCCGCCCGGCCGGCGCCAGTGGTAGCATTACACTCGACCTACCATTTTTCATGGGGCTAGACAGACAGCTGATGGTATAGTTTTCTAGAACCTTAGTTTACCTAAACTTCCAAATCTTTCTACTTAATTACTCTTATGAATAGAATTGCTGATAAATACTAGAAAAGGGTTTGATCGACGGTGATGAAATATAGCATATGTCACTCGCTAAGAATGTAGCTTTCCATGGGTACTAGAACTTTTAAAATCGGTCCATTCGTTTCAGGTCAAATAAACAAGAAATCTTGCCTCTGTAAAATATTAGTATTTAATACATCTCTATTTCTTAAATTATTTAATTGAAGGATGTCTGGAGGAGATCGCTTTTAGCGATAAGACCGCCTTTGCGCACTTTACTTTTCTTTTATATCTTTATTTTTTGTGCAATAAAAACTTATTCTATTCTCTATGATGCCGTGTACAAATCGACATCCGGATCCGATTTTCTATATCTGAATTGTCTAGGATTCGGATTGGATTCTAATCGGATGCTGTGGGGAAAGAGCCTAAATTATTAAATTTAGCTTTTTAAACCGTGAGATCATCGCAGTTTTTCCCGCTTTCGTTATAGTAGTTAATTAATATTTAATGACAATCAAAAAGCTGGCAGGCAGGTTTTATTAAGTACCGTATACATCGTAAAAATATTAATTTTTCTTCCATAACCACGATATGATATATTAAGAGATATTTAAAGAGTAATAATATTATATGGAAGTGAGTTTGTTAGTACATGGAACCGTATATTAATAAATCATTCCCATAGTATTCATTCATATTGTAGTTTTAGAAGTAAAATCTTTATATTTTATTTATCTATAAACATAAAGGGGAAAAGTTTGTACTTGTAAGGGTAATTTCTGGATCTACCAAACCGGTTTTTGAATTTTTTTTTAGTATTTCCACGAGAAAGGTAATCACGCGGGTAAAACCGCGGGCGTTGGGTTGTTTTTCGACATAGGCACAAACGAGTAGATACATGAAATGTTTCAAGTTGAGCAAAGTCGGATTGCATAAATGTATTGTCTTCCGCAAAGATTTTCATGACCGCTATCGAAGGAATAGCTTATTGCCGTCTGTCTACCACGTTTTTTTTGGTCGAACGAATACGTGGTGGTTTTTTTTGGTATGAATCTCTACGGTTCGTAGAATCTGACATATTTACCAAGTCTACTTATTTCCTGTGGGCGGCAGGTTTTCTTTAATTGCCAAAACCCTAAAATTAAAAAAAATACAAAATTCAAAATTTCAGCTTATCAAGTAATTTTACACAGTTTTAATAGTCAACGTACAAGAACTTCAGTCAATCTATAATTTTGAATGATTAGGTATGATAATGTAAAAGGTCGTCTATGAAATTTTCCGGGAAACGTGAAAATTTGGCCGGCGCTGACACCGGGCCGACAGTCCGTCAGTGACGCGCCGTCGTCGGCCAAATCCGCGCCCCGACCAGTGATGTGATGTAACGCGACCAAAATACGCAACTATACACAAAATTTATATTTATTTTGCTATTATCCGCGAAAAGCCGACGAACCCATGCGAGTACGTCACCTAGGTCCGACAAAATACTCTCTACGTGCAATTGCACGTTATAGAGTCAACATTTCCTGAGGATGCTCCGGTTTCGGGGTGAAACGCCATCTAATACACAAAATTTAACCAATACTACGAGTAGGCACACTTAAAAATCATGTTTACGGCCTTTAGACCTTGGCCTTGGGACTTTTTTCAAGGATTTTCAAAAAGGTTAATCGAGTCTACCGGTGACCACAGTTTCTTGCGTATCATTGGCCTCTCTGCGGTAGAATCGAAAAGGATGTAGATGTTCAGACATCTAAAACCTTTTCGATTCCACCGACGATGACGCCGATTGTAGATTTAGACTCCCGAGAAACGTCCTTTATTATCGATTGACAATGTTATCCAGGGAACACTTACGGAAGTAACGCAGTATCTTTGCCAGCGGACACGAGGTCCTAGATATCTTAGGTTATCCAGACGTAGGTTTCAACCACGGTCACGGAGGCGTCCGGACTGATACACTGATGGTGTTGATATAGAAATCTTGAGGTTCTAATGTAGCCTTCAATTGTTACAGAGCGGCAGAGCTGGGAGACCGAGTGGTGCAGGCTGGCGTACTGGGAGCTGACGCAGCGTGTGGGGCGACAGTTCAGCGTGCGCGTGCGCGCTGTGGACGTGTTCGGGGGAGGGGGCGACACGTGCGCCGGCAGGCACGGGCTGTGCGTCGACGCGCTCGACACCAAGGAGCCGCAAGTTGAACAGGTGAGGACCCTGCAATAGCCGAATACTCGAAACAGTTCCCGAAAACTTAACCCACTCTAACCAACTAGTTGTTGACGCCTGCAACTACCCCCCAATCCCAACGCCAATTGTAGATTTAGACGCCCGAGAAACGTCCTTTACTAATATAGCGACTGACAATGTTATCAAGGGAACACTTACACAAGTAACTACAGTGACTTCGCCGTCGGAGACGAGGTCTTCGATATCTTACATTATCCTGACGTGGGTTTCAACCACAGCACAAAGCAAGCAAAACAACCTTCCCGAACCTTCCGAGTTTCTGAGAATCCTTTCTGTCTTTATCCTGGTCTGTCTTTTAAGAATCTACATTAATTTAAATTGGCAAGGTAGGAGGAAGTATTGCCAATAGACAAGCTTATTTAAGGTTCAAAAATTATTGTAATTCCATTCAGACATTACAATAAACCTGCTACACAGCACGGCTAGGCCGTTAGCGCAGCGCAACACTGCCAAATTCGCAAATTCGCATTACGTGCTTCGCATCACATCAGCCCCTGCCTTGTGCCTACGTGAGCGCCAACATGGAGACCATATTTGCACTCGGCACAATCTCCATTATCAATACGTTCGTAAAACGTTTAACGATGTCCACTGTATCAGAAGAATCTCTTTGCTTTAATTATTACAATTTTGATAGAGCTGTTTATACGCACTACGAAGTTACGGAGTGCTGTGGGAAACTTAAGTCAACTTATCCTAATAGCTATCGGAACAAATCATGCCCACGTGGAATGATGGCAAGAATTCGGGCTGAATTTGCGCGTTGGACAGCCAGGCAATCCTTTGCGTAAAAAATGAGCTAGCCTTTTAGAAGTCAGTTAGAGACAATGAAACACGATGAAATTGTGAATAACGTGGCTTACGTGGGTATATCTTCAAGTCAACATTACCATAGACTGCATCTTTTACCATAAGTGGATGCTGCCAAAGGCCTTTTGTACGGAGAAGCATTTTTAAACTGACGTCAATTGGGTGTATGAAGTTTACCATGGCATCGTCGCTCCGAAACTAGTGCTTGGGAAATGACTTAAATGCTGATTTTTTAATAGAAACACCACAAATTTTCCTCTATGTGATGGAAGAAATTTCTGACAAAATCTTTCTTTCTCTCTAGCTAAACTATTGGATGTCGAATGTCTGAAAACTGCACTAGCAAAATTGTAATGAACTTTCTTTTTCATTAACTTAAGAGTAAGAAATAGTAAGTCTCTTACTCTCAAAAGTCTATAGGACTTTTTAGAACAGGAAAGTCTCCCGATATTTGTGTAGAATGAAGAGAACAGGCCGAAATAAATCAGCATTGGATTGAGCGCGGTATACGTTATGCGTTGCATCTGCGAGTATGTAAATTGATTTAGCGGCGAGCAATCGGCATACAGATAACCCCATACGATAACTTTAGATACGTGCCTACATACCTACGCGAGCTATACGCTAATCATTTACTAATAGACTGGTTTATACCTACTTGTATTATATTCTTGAGGTCTTTTATACGTAATAGTCGTTCGTATGGCGAAATTCCATGAAAAACATTTACACTACTCATCAAAAAAAATCGAAACAATCCGCCTGATACTTGCGGACTGTTTCATTTTTTTTACGAGAAGTATATTATCAACTCACTATAGGTACCTCGTTCACCTAATAATGTGAAGAGTCTGTTTGTGGATCTGCCTAAGAACATTCTGAATATTTTATTAACATAGCATATTTTAAACTAACTACTTTACCCAAACACTAAACTCCAATGACTCTCTGCGCCACCTTTAATGTCTTTGCAATTTAGTAGGAGGTAAACAACAATTAGGGTGAGGCCAAACGAGCGTAATTTTGTATGTTATCAGTCGCGTAATTTCTGCTGCATTCGGTTTCATACAAAAGTCCAGTTCCTGCCACGCGGCGTCACAAAATGAGTTGTGTTCTGACTTACACGCGAATTTCTGCGACCGAAATTACGCGAGTGACAACTCACAAAATTACGCTCGTTTGGCCTCACCCTTAGGCTTTTCAGTGCAGGTTGCTCAACAACATTTCTTCATCTCAACGTCCATCTTTAATTATTAAAGTATTTTATTTTCATTATTAATTAATTAATGTTAATTTCCATCGTTCCAGGTGCGAAAAACTCGAGCGAAGATTGGCCTAGGTGTCACACTGTCCTTAGAATCTGATGGCGTCTGGCTCTACAATAGAAGCCAAGAACCCGTGTTCGTCAGCTCCCCCGCGTTAGACGCTGCTGCTGCGAAAGCTCTTCTTGTATGGAGGGTTGCACCAGGACACTGTCTCTGCATCTTCGACCCCTCGTCGCCCCCGCCCGCTGTGTCGCTACCCCACGTGGGGCCAGTTGACCCCAGATCTGTGAGGATATCGTTCGCGAAAGGCTGGGGCCCCAAATACTCGAGGCGTGACGTCACCGCCTGCCCCTGTTGGCTCGAAGTCCTGCTGGCGCCTCCGAGCTGACGCTAAGACTTTTAAAAAATAAAAACAGGCTTGTGATATTGTAAATGGAAATGGACCAAAGTGATTTTTTTTAATTGTCTAATGGACCTCGATTTGTTGGTGGACTGTTTTTTTGATAGTGACATGCGTTTTATAAAGGTTAGTTCGTATTGGTGAATCCTTTCGCGCGGTTTCATAACCAAATTCTTGGGATTTTCCTAGTAATATATCTAGTATCACAGATGTCTTACATTTAAATTAAATACAACTAATAAAACAGACAATCTGTATGTCGTACGAAAGTCGCGCAGAAATGTTGTCCATTGAGGACTAACCTTTATATAACTAAAGTCGTTGGCATTTTGAACTTTTTTCAAGTGACGTATAGTGGACCGTGTAACAACCACAGTTGTGGCAAGTGGTTGTTTTTGTTTATTCTCTTTGTTATAAATAATCTCGTAAATTATTTGGATGTCATCTCTGTGGTTCATGGATATTAGTTTTATTTGAAAAAAGCTTAAAAACAGAAATCTTTGTACATGAAACAAGCAATTTAATTTATTAATCCAATTTCACAATTTTGAATTCAAATGCATATAAGTCACATACATATAATTTCAAAATGGTGAAATTCACATTTTTGAAATGAACCATAATCCACAGTGGCGACATTAACGGTGTAATAAATAACTAACTGTTATCAAATGATTAGACCAAACCTGTATAATCGGTTATATTTATTTTAAATAAAAAACAATTGTTGATGTAAATATTATAAATTGGATATTTATTTATGTATATTAAAGTCTTTGTAACCGTGAATGTAACTCTTGAGTTTGGAGAAATTAAATGTAGATTCGTTTAAGCTCAAAACGAATCTTCCAGCAAAAAAACTAAATCAAAATTGGTTTTGTTTTTGACTTGCTCCCTCAGATTGGTTTAGACAATTTTGTAGCGGAGTATTAGCTCTCCGATTAGAAGTTTTTCACGGCTTACCTTTATTTGTTTACAAAAGATTTACATTGCAATGGGACGTCCAAATTATCTTACATTTCAATGTAAATTTTTTATAAGCATCTAAGTTAAACACGTTTTAAAAATTTTCAATTGAAAATTAAATTTTGAAACAATTTTGAATTTTAAATGAAATTCAAAAATAGAATTTCGCATGAAATTCCCTGCAAAATAGGATATTGTAAATTTTCTGTTTTGTTCACACAGTTTTTATTGGTAGGATGTATATTAGTCGTCTCAGATGTACCATTACAATTAAATTGTACAATTTTAAATGTAAAAAAAATATGTATAGAACTCGGCTTTAAGTTACGCGAGACTGTGTATATAAAAGTTTATATGTACTATAGATATTTGTAATTAATTAATTTATAATTATAAAATATGCCTTACCTTAGCGTAAATTATTTAAGAATAATTTAAGTTATATTTTTTTTTGTACAAAAAATATTTAACTACGTTCGTTACACTATTTTCTAATTGACATAATGATTTATTTTTCTATGGTCTCTCATGCTATTTTTAACAATTAATGAAATTTTCACAACGTATAATCTCGCTAAAATTATACAGGAAACGAAAAAAAATCGTATTAAATTTTGAAATTAAATGAAATGAAAATATACTTTATTGTACACCACACAGAAACATACGATACAGAAAAATAATGGAAAGAAAGAAAAATGCACAATAGGCGACCTTATCGCTAAAAAGCGATCTCTTCCAGGCAACCTAACGAAGAAACTAATAATAAAAATTATAAAGATATAGGCTAGGGTGTACAGAAGTAATATATAAAAGAAAATAACGCATAAAAAAGAAAATAGTTAAATACTTATGTAACAAAATACTAAGAAATATCAACATATATAATATACAATACGATACATATACCAAATAATACTAATTGTATATTTACAATATTTATACATACTTAAGTTAAGTAATTTTGTTACTTATTTAATTTTTTTTCAATTTTTTTTTTCTAAAATTCATCAAGTTTACTTAAAAATCAGAAAATCGTACAATTGTTCATCAAGTCCAGTAGAAAATGGTACAACGAACGTATAATTTGACGCAAGTAAGTAGCGAATGGGTTCAATGACGCGTTTAAGGCTGTGCGAAAAGCATTTTAACCGATTTTTCATTTAATGGTGGTTATCTAAATCTCAAATTCGATGAGAGCAGCGCCGGGGGACGTAGATAGATTACCCAGTGTGTGTTTTAAAGATCTGCAATTAATTGGATGCGTATGAAAAATAGTGCAATCGATTTAAAGATATGATAGTAGTGTTAGTACATGGGGTGGCCGGAGATAAGTAGATCAGAGAGAAAAATGCCAAAATTAAAATAATTTTAACCAATTTTTTTTTTGATTTTCTACCATTTTGATTTCCGATATTAGGTAAAATGCTTAAAAGAACAAAAATAAAATTAAAAAAGTTCATTCATATTTTTTATAAATGTTGAATTAATTTTGAATCGAAAATGAATTTCTCTTCAGTTTATAAAAATTAATCAAAAAATAAGCATTTTTTTAATTTAAACGAGTGAAATTCATGTCAAAAAATGAATTTCACTTCAAAATATGAATTTCACTTATTAATTCCATGGCATATGGAAATGTTTTAGAAAAGTTTGCTCTTGACTGCAATCTCGCCTGATGTAAATGATGCAGTCTAAGATGGAAGCATGCTTTCGTGAAAGAGGTTCTTTATAGTTTTTATTTAATAAAATAAAAAAACAAGTATTTTACATTGATCCATACCTACCCCGGTCACCCTGTAAGAAACACGTAATAAAACTTTGTGCCTTGCGTTGTATTCAAATATTATATGAATATAATCCAAAATAGGGTATATCAGTCAATTTCACTGAAATATACGAGTAAGTAATATACATTAATAATTATTATATTATACAAATTATGTTTTTATTATTAAAGCTCGAATTTAAGAGTGTAGCTTCGACAAAGTAGGGAGAGTTGACAATAAGATACTTCAATCTAGTCTTTAAATCAATCTTGCTTTGTCTTTTGGGCGATTTGGTGAATTAAGGCCAGTCTTTGAGTTTACTGTATAACTAAATTGTATAAATCAAAAATATACATTGTAATTATAATTTCCAAATCAATTTTTTCATCAAATCATTTTCATATTGAAAATATTTAATTAAATATATTATTTTGTTTCATTGTTGTAATGATTTTTTTTAAATGAAATTTTCTAAAAAGGCGTTCTATGGGAGATTAAGCAATGTTCAGGATTGTCAAAATATGTATGTTTCATAGCGAATTGCATTGTGTAGTAGAAACAAATGAAAGTTTCCATTTATGTAAAATTTAATATGTAAAATGTATTGTTTTATTGTAATGTATATGAAACAAATTAAAAAAATCCTGTATCCTCTGATATATTTAGTGAACTACAATATTAAAAAAATATTGTAGTTCACTAAATATATCAGAGGATACCGGAAAAATAAAAAATCTGACCGTGTTGCAATGTAAAATAATAGTTTTTTTTCATTGAAAAATAATATTTCAACGAAAAAAAAATATTATTTTACATTTTATGTGGCGCCCTCTATCTAGGTTTCTTATATTTCTGGACAGATTTTTATATTGCAATTTTCGTAGCATAACTTTCTATGGAAAAATTTATTCAATGTCATACGAGAGAGTTTTTATTTAGGTTACAGAACTTTACATAATTGGAAATTTTTATACCACGAAAGTGTAATCCGCGAGCTTTGAATGCACATGTGCTCTGCAATCCGTCACAGATGTTAATTATATAATTAAGTAACACAGATGTGCATAATTTATTTAACGTAACGCAAATCGCTGTTTAGTCATAACATAGACTGACTTAGCGCCTTAATTACAAAATGACATATTTTAGTAACGCACATAAATTATGTTTGTATGTACTTATTTTGTTAACGTTAAATAGAACTTGATTCTTAATGATTCTTCTGTTTTCTTTTAGCGTAGACGCAGACGGAATTTTATTTGTCTGACGTGTCGTGTCGTGACGTATTAGAACAGAATCGGTATCATATATTTTGTATGGCAACGTTTACACTTATGTGTTGTGACATGTCGTGATGACTTCTGATGTGCCGCATACAGAATGTGTAATACCGATTCTGTTCTGATGCGTCACGACACGACACGTCAGACAAATATAAATCCGGCTTAAATTTGTTATTCCTTTTGGTATATATGGATAATAAAATGATTAGCAAAACTTCTCCAAAAGTCATCTGTATAATCCATAATTGAGGTTATGTGATAGATATAAATGCGTTATTAAAATATGTCATTTGTTAAACATAAAATATTGTAAATAGCAACCATGATTCGCCGATTTAATAAGTTGTGAGTCTGACTGAGATGAATGAGATTAGGGTATGATAAATTATAATAAAGAAAAAAGAATATTTTTAATTCAGTTGTTTCTTTTCGTATCCTTGGACATTTCTTTAATATAAAAAAGATCGTTCATATAATTTCCTGGATAGTATTCACATAAATATATTTTTTTAGTTGATGGAACTATAAAGTATCTATTTTACATCACTCAGAACAGAACAACATTTTACAAGGTAGAACTCTTAGAACAAGTACAAATATTTGCTCCGCTTCTGTCAATCAATCATCTATCATAACCATAGGTTCCCCTAATACTTAATCAACTTATACTTTAGACATACATCCCTGGAAGAGCCACAAAAATCCCTACTAAGTACTATACACACTTAATATACAAAATGTAGATTTACTCCAACTTTTTTAGTGTAGTATTTGGTAAAAAGAAGCAGGCCAGCCCGCATACTGAAAAAAAGAAAGAATAACATAGTAAGATGTAAAATAAATATCATATTTCTTTGGATTTTTAAAAACATTAGTTATAATTTTAGTCAACTTATTTTAATCAGTGCCATCTATTGAAATTTAAGCGAACTAACGAATATTGAAGCGCCATCTAGCATAGTATGAATGTACAACCTAGTAAAGGTGAAAAAGTCTCGTAAACTAATTATATCAAGAAGTTCATTGGTGTACTACTAGATGGCGCTTTTAAATTACAAATTGAAAACAAAGTTCCGTTCATCCGAGCCTGACACATGAGTTTAAATGGAGGAAAGTTCATCAAGGCAATCTCTACTTTATAAGAAAGAGTATATTCATACTGTTTGACTTACTCATTAAAACTACAGCAATTGTCATGAACGGCGGCAGGCAGCCGAACTCCATGAGGGCGGGGAATATGACCGTCCCCATGATGGTGCCCACGCGGCCGGTCATGAGGAATGTGGCCATCGCCATTACCCTGTAGCAATCACAAAATGTTTTAAGCATTGACATGTAAAGTTTTTTACATGTCATTGCTTTTTTTAATTATCGTTGAAATATGAATTGCAAAAGGTAGAAGCTTTACACTTGTTTCGCGAGTAGGTATATCTATAACATCGATTGTAACACGAACGGTTCAAAATTCAATATGTAAAGCTTCAGGAACTCTCGAAATCTCAAATAAGTAGGTATACAGGAATAGCTCAATCAAATAATGATTAGGTATTATTTTTTATTAAAATAAGAACTGACACCAGTGGCGTAGCATGGACTAATCTAGAAGTAGGCAAAGTCACCCTCAGGGAGGCCCTTTTCTTTTAATTTCTAAAAACTACCCAATTTACCCAACTATGTTTTTGTTATAATAAAAAGCTATTTCCTAAAATTGTTGCATCCAGTAGTTTCTCAAATTGCGAGTTCTACGTAGTTATAAAGTCAATTCAACCCCAAAAGGCTCCTATTAATGCAGAGGCCGTGGAGGTCATAGCAGAGGTCCACTTCGCCAACAACTAGCTACGCCACTGACTATTACAAGAACGGAAACTTAACGGTTACCTGAGTGAAGTGGGGAACAGCTCGACAGCAATGCTGGACAGCGTGGCGGAGCAGAGCGAAGTGAGCGCCAGGCCACTAGTGAACATGGCGACGAGGGTCAGCGCCTTGCTGCCCGTGAAAGGCAGCACCACGATGAAAACTGCGCTCAGCACGCCACAGACGCCCGCCACTGACCTCTTTCCGCATCTGGGAAACCACAGAGTATACTTATACAGGGTTTCCCTTAATAGGGATAAAACGCAAATGGTAGATACTTTGTATAGCTTTGAAAAAATCTCTTGACCCAATATATATATTTTTGGGCCCCAGCGCGAGATCTCGAGAAATCGCAGTCCAAGCTGGTCATCCCATATTGACACCTCGGAATACCCTTAGGTCCCAAGTCCTCAATCCCGAAAAGGAAGAGCATGACCGGGGGAGAAAGTTCCCCCGCAACGTACCCGGGCAAGGAGGCGAATGTCTCGAGGCCCGTACCCCTCCACATCAGAGTCCTCAGACCTCGTCATCCGAAGTCACATAGGTTTACCACAGGACCAACGAGGCCTCTGCGTGATCGAAACAGAAATGAGGAAATCCGCAGAAGAATCAAAGTCACCGACATAACTCAACGTTTCGCGAGCTGAATTAGCAATAGGCAGGACACATAGTTCGAAGAGCCGATGGACGTTGGGGTGCCAAGATGGTAGCAGCCCCGCACCAGAAAGCGCAGTGTTGTTCGAGCACCCACCTAGTGGACTGATGACATCAAGTGAATCACAGGTAGTCACTGGACGCAGGCGGCTCAGGATCATGATGTTTGGAAGTCCCTACAAAAGGCCTATGTCCTGCAGTGGACGTCCATCGGCTGACATGATGATGATGATTAACGAGGCAGTTAGTATGGAATGTATTGTGTAATATATAAATCTGGCTTTCGCTTACTTATTAATCAAAGCCCCTCCAATCCCATAGGTTAGTACGGAGCCAGCACCCACTATCGCGCTCTGCAAATACGTCAGCATGTCTGTCTGTATGGGCGTGCAGTCTATCTCCTCAACCACAGGACCTGGCGCGATGGCTGAACACAGGGTCTCGTTGCCCTCCGACCCGATCATGGCTGCGAGTTGAGGGTACCATAGACGGATGGTGTTTGATCTGGAATGAAAGAAATGCAGCTGTCTATGGTATGTCTCGGTTAATGGCAGTTTCTGCAACTTAATTATCTTACCTTTCAATGAGTAGTCTTTCATGGTCAGACTTACATATGTTAAAAGCTATAGGTACTCCTAAGTGTGGTAAGCATCTATAAAGTATCGGTGAGTGTCCGGCGAAACTCATATTCATCAGATCACTATCAGATATAATCCACTCCAGTCCAGGGCAGGCCCATTATTCTTGGGTTATTGAGAATTTTAGAATTTGGAATGCGTTACATTCCAAAGCAGCTATGACCAAACTCCATTAACAGTAAGGCGCTTGTTTATTTTTAAATATGATGATGATGGCTATTCTGTCCATTTGGCCCATTCACTAATATGGTCTATATTAACAACCTAAAAAATCAACATCATACCAACTGAGAAATGTCATCTACTGAATGATATCCACGAAGGGTTGTCAGTAGGCACCGGATGACATCTGTTATACATAGAATCTCAATTTCGTATACGCCAACTAACATTGTCAAAGTTAGTGAATTAGCCTGCTGGTTTGGACCCTATTGACGCTATTATTCTTGAAAGATAAAATAAAATAACTTCAAATATGACCCATAACTCCGTTTCCATCCAATTAGTCGTAAAAACAATAGTTCAACGGAGATCTATCCTCAACATGACTTTTCGGTGTTGGGTCTGGCCTTAACCGTCAAGCTACTGAAATTTAAATGACCCTGCTAGAGGCATCTAGGCATCTGGCAGTCTAGAATGCATCATAACGGAAGGTATAAACTTCCGTTAAGATGCCTTCTAGACTGCCAGATGCCTAGATCTCAGTATAATACAGAATGATACTGACCCAAACATGCACCCCATATGGATGACACATATGAGCACCAACCACGCTAAGTGTGGCGGCTTGAACAGTGGCGCCAGCTGCGTGCAGCCTCCACGCAGGGCTTCGACACCACGACCTCTCTGTTTCGTCTTCTCCTCTTCTAGTTTTGTTATCTGCCCACAATGTCGCGGTGTTAATAAGTTTTTATAGTTTCTATCGTCATAATCATCAGCTTGCTCTTAAAAGGCCACGCCAGGGCATAAGCAACCTATCTCTTATGGAAAAAGAAGATTCATAGCTAGGTCTACCGCCGTCAATGTGTGTTAGCTGGCTTAGGATGATAACTCTGCTATGATTGCTATCGGATGTAATGAATCAATGGACCGAGCGACGGCTTAATGTGATATATGAGGAACGGGGATTATACCAACTATCCAACTTCGGGATTTCGGACTTCGGAGATTTTTCACTAAGAATTTCTTGGGAGAAAAAGAACCACAATATTTAAATGCCCAGTCCAGGATTGAAGCTCAGGCTCTCCTGGGTTCCAGTCCTGAATTGGGTTATGAATTTGAATAATCCGAAGTCTATTAGAAATAACCTAACCTAACCTAACCAGTGACCAACGAAGCAGTTATGTAACCATCCGAACTAAATAGTATAGAAATCTTACTGGATAAGTTTCTGGAGGTTTGCCCGTGTTCAAGGAGTAAATCCAGCGGAATCCCATCAAGGCTTCCTCATTGCGTCCCCGGGACATCAGGAACTTGGGACTCTCTGGCAGGAAGAAGAACACCACACCTGTGACGAGTGGTACCATTGCTGCAGCCAGGAGAAACAGGTTCCAACTGTGGATAACTGCAAGAACAATAACGAAAATATTATTTACTAGCAGACGCCTAACGGTTTCACCTGTGTAATTCCCATACCCGTGATAAAATATAAAAAACCTGGCTTTCCATTGCTAAAATTTTCAAAATCGGTTTATTAGATCCCGAGAGATAGCCCCTACAATCTCACAATCTTCACCCCTTAATTTTTTCTAATTTTATTTAGGTACCTGCTATTTCTTAACTGCATTATTGGTTGGTTAGCTTTTCCGATGCTAGATTTTCCGAATCCAAGACTCGGAAAATCTAGCATCGGACAAGCTAGAAAAAGAAAATCTAGATATATTGGCTGTCTTGGTGGTGATATTTTCTGGGAGCAATAAGTTGAAGATATTTTTGTGTAAGAGCTCACATAGGAAAGTGATGCATATATGCCAATTTCTGCCCTCAAACATCATTTATTTGTTTCATAATAGCTCAGGTAGACTCTCGCCTCGTACATCGTCTTGCACCTCACCGCGTCCTCGCTTCGCATCTCGCGAAAATGACTTTCATGTTCAGACTCTCGCGATGCGTTCAGTAGTCTTTGTGTCAGCAATCATGAATGACGTAGAAACATTAGCGGCATAACATTATGTAATTATGCATACTAATTATTATTAATGTAAAAAAATAGAAATAAAAAAGAAGTAGTCTTCACTCGCGCGAGAGTGTAAATGAGGTATAAAGGGTTACCAGTACACATGACACGTACGCGCAGTGTAAGTATACATGTGTTCCCAGTATTGCCTTTGAAATATTACTCTTAACAGGCAATAGTTTTCCGCATAACATGAGGTAATTATCAGCTACCCTCAGACCAATTATTGTATAGGACCTGCCTCGCTTGACGTTACTTTTCTGTCAAAGTATATGATCAACGATCTAATGCGATTATAAAAACTATCTCTATAGTATCGATATTAAATAGTTGTAATCATGTTCGTCGGTTAAAGAGCTCTTTAAAAATACTTTTCTGTGTAATTGAATGGTGTGAAAAGCGGACAAAAACTTTTAGTTTAGTACAAGATATATACCAAATCTAAGCTCGTTTTCCTCAGAAAATGACAGACAATTTTGTTCGTGACTATGAGTGTGATACTTCTATAATTGGTCTGAGCAGCTACCAAAAGAAAAATACAGTAGGTAGTAGGTACATCTTGACCGTATTGACACTCACCAACACTGTTGCCAAAGATGTTAAAGTCTAGATCCTTAGTGATGATGGCCCAGGCCAGGAGTGGCAGTGTCGTGTTGGCTATAGTGAAGAACAGGCTGGTCAGTAAGAGGACTCGCGCGCGGAGATCTGTTCGATGCATCTCTGCTAGATAGGATATTAGAACAGCAAACGGTCCGTTAAATCTGAAAGAGATTCGATTCTATACTTTTGACTAAGTTCCAGTCAAAAATGCTTTTCATGATTAGCAATGCTCTCTGAAAAAATAATCGCCTGCATCGTGAACTAAAATTTAAAACTATAAAGACGGAAGTTTCACGCTCAATGAAAAACCAAAAGCATATTCGGAAACATCCAAATCAACTTGCTAGGAACCTAAAAAAATCCTGGTACAACTTTCAAAAGGCTCATGAGACGAGCATCACAAGGGTGGTAACCAAGCCTTACGCCTTTGTCCTGCAGTAGGCCATTAATAGGCTAATGATGATGATACAGTAACAATAGTCCGGTAAATTAAAGGCAAGCGCAGACGCTATTAATTGAATAGCTTACAAGAATCCACTACAGAAGCGCGTGATGAGAAGCATGGTGTAGTTCTGGCTGAAGGCAGCGGCTACCTCCACCAGGCCGGAGCAGAAGAATCCCCACACAAGGATGCACCTCCTGCCCAGGGTATCCGAGAGGAAACCCCAAATCATAGCTGACGATATCATTCCTAGAATAACACAGATTGGTTGATTATTATGTGACAACTGTTTATACCAGCAGTCTAATCAATAATCTAGAATAGCAACAAGTTTTTTTTTATTCTTTACAAGTTCGCCTTTGACTACAGTCTCACCTGATAGTAAGTGATGATGCAATCTAAGATGAAATCGGGCTAACTTGGTAGGAGTAGGATGAAAATCCACACCCCTTTCGGTTTCTACACGACATCGTTTTTGTAGTAAAAGACGTTCTTTGTCAAACAACATAGCTTGTGCATGGAATCGGGAACGCTATGGCTAAAGCGTGGTTGCCGATTTTTATTAAGTAAAAGGCAGAATATAATTACGCCTGCCACACTGATGGATGCTAAAGCTTATGAGACTCTAAGTTTACCGGCAATAAATACCCTCTGGATAAAATACCTGCTGCCAGTGCTGCTATTATGAGTGATACTAAAACATGGAGGACGGTGGTATTAAATTTCTTTCTTCCTAATTCTTACACAAAGCATTGTTTCTGGTACCTAATACTAAGAAAAAAAAAAATTGTGGGCCTAAAATAGACGAAAATCGAAATCAAGTTTGAGAAACGTCGTATATTCTTCGTGCATCATCATCATTAACATCCGATGGACGTTCACTCCAGGATTTTTGTGGAGACTTCCTAATACTACGGTCCTGCCTGTATCCACAAACACCCTGCGACTCGCCACCCTCAGTCATATTTGCTTGCATATCATTATGACAATCGAATGGTTAATGGGGATGATGACTAGGTTGGAATATATTGATTTTTATGATACATTTGGATAAATAGGGTCAATGTTAACTAATTTATAAATAAAAAGCAAAGATTGTCTGGATATTTGCAAAATAAATGAGATTATAAAATTTCAAAAACTATTAAATTTTTTTTATCGTAATTAGATAAAAATTTATACAGTTTTAGCTTCCTTACATTAAATGGGTCATTTTTTAATAAATGAACTATAAAGATAAACGCACAAATAACAAAGATATTAGTAATTTTGTTTGAACGCGCATACAAATCTAACGATCATTCATTGCCTATGACGTCATTTTTTCGAGCCATTTTGTATGGAGCGTTTTTCAGGGATCCGCGGCAGCGCCGCAAATCTGACTCTTTAAATACCTGTAGCTCCGAAAGTAATGATCGCAGATACCCTGTTCCTTTTACAAAATTGCTTTACTATTAGTATACTCTTAATTTATATACAATTAAAAAAACTGTCATCATCCCTATTATGATCTTTGCATACTTTCTTATGCCGGCTCCACATTAGTGCCGAGAAGTTCAGTGAACAGGCGCTAACGTGAATGTGGACGGTTTTCGCGGGATTCTCGCACATACACGCCTGTTCCCCGATCAGAGTCGGTATTTTGTCCCGCGACAAAGGGATTGCACCTCCGTTGCGCGGCATACACGTCATCCACATTCACGGCCCATCTAAATAGTGGTATAGTGATACAACAAGCAAAGTTGTTGCTGCAGCAGATTCAACGTCCATTTCGCGGCGGGTTTCAAACGATTGTGAGCTTCCCGTGAATGTGGAGGGCATGGACTCCTGCCGTGAATTCACGGCACGAATGTGGAGCCGGCATTATACACGTACAGTAAAAGTCAAGTCAAGTATATCACAACAATGACGCAATGCCTCTCCGACTTGTGTTTGTCTGAATATTTGAGAATTAGCAAAGTAAACTTTTATACACACGTGCACAAAATAAATATTTGTATTTTTACGGCGTACTAATGCTGTAATAAGTATCTTGAAATTATCATTTTACTATCGTCCATTTATTTACATAGGCCTCGCGGTAAAGTCCAGCAGTTTGCGAATGTTGATTTATCTTTCATACATGTTGTTATCATACCGTAGTTTAGTATCCACAAAGTACTCGTAATCGAGTTTTGATTCTTTTACTTAGTTGTCTATAGGCGTTTCTACCTGGAAAACTTGAAGGTTCCGCTTTAAAGGTTTTTAATACTTCCTATCAAAAGCTTCCGCTGGACCTGACCAATCGACTCAATTTAGAAAATTTAAAATTATAAATTGACACAATCTGTAAATCAAACCTGACTTTTCTTTGTTGATAATGTTTTGATTCACAAGTCACCAAGGCTTTGTGCAAGGAAAATCTTAAAATGTCATATTTCATGATCACTTTCTATCAAGATTCCTTAGTAGGTAATCTATAATCAAACCTATACCTATTGTAAACCAAAGAATTACCGATTATGCAGAGGTCATCAAAAGTTTCATAATCATGTAACGTCATGGAACCAAAGTTTGTCGATCAATATGCGAAAAGCTTTGTTATCTTCAGCCGCTTCTTTTATCTGTGAATATGGATATTTGGCGGTCCTTTATTGTCTAATTCTATTCCCTTCTAAGATTTAGCTCCAGTTCTGCCACCTTTTGATACAGGCATACGCCTTTTGATGCAGGATATAAGTGTCAGGCAGTCTAAACGTAAGTTTTATCGCTTTCTTTCGTTATGTCAAATGACAGAGACAAAATGTGTGTATAGGCTATCTGACACTTATCTGAATTTGCTGACAGCAGCCCTAAAAGTTTCATTACCCATATAAGTCATGGCGTTGATCGTGCCCATGTCCAACAGACGCAGTTGCAGGTCACACTGAGCTCGTGTGAAGATGAAGGAGGGCGCGCTGGTGACGGAGACAGCGCTCCAGAAGGCGGGGAGGGTGCACAGCATCAGGACAATGTTGAACCAGCCGTAACCCGTCGCAGCGATTGCCGTTTCGAAATCGGACCCTGGTTCTGTAAATAAACATACAATTATTAATTTCTAAGAATGTGTTTGGGAGATGTTTGATCTCTTCTTTCACCGTTCTGTAATACGACTACCTGGCATCAGAGATATCTGTACCTACCTATAGACCTATATCGTCTAAGACCCGAATTTAAAATGATTGAAATCATTTTTTTAACAAAGTCAAGCTGTTATTACTTTTTTAATGATAGTTTGCCATTTTATATTTCCGTATTTCCATGATCGCCATGAGATTTTTAGTAAGTCATTGTGAATAAATAAACTGGATTAATTTGGATTGTTTTTGAGGATACTTGTTAACCAGACTGGGTAATCATTTAAATTATAAATTATCTGTATGCCAAGTTTCATCTAAAACTTTCAGTCTTTTTAGAACAAATCAACGAATAACAACGAAACATCTGAACATCTCCCAGAAACTTAATGGGGAGAAATCAAACAAAAGGGGATATGCTAAATATCGCATGAAAATCCGTTCAGTAGTTTCGGAGATCAGTGTAAAACTGACAGACCGGGGTAACAAATACCCTAAACAATACAACAGGTTATGCCAAGTTTCGGCGATTTACTCGTTTAGAGATCGATGCATACATCTAGACATCTTCACTGACTAGATTTCTCCCTGATATCCAACCTCATATAAACGCAATCTAAGTGCTCCCCATAAAGTGGTCAAGTGTTCAGGAGCACCTCGCTCTTCCCAAGGTGATGTTCCACAAATACCCGCGGGACGCTGCGTTACGAGCCATAAACTCCGCAGTGACATTACCCACTGCGAGGACCGCGGCGTTAGTTGGCTGGAATCCAGATTTTCGGATAAAACCAGACTGGCTTGAGACGTATTTTGTTTTGAACGTTCAATAACGTTATTATTGGAAACGTTTTGATGCGCGGCTTGCAACTGTATACTCAATCTGACTGTAATCAATAACCATAGGTACTAGAGCGTGGTAGGTTTTGCAAGACTTCATGGCTAGGCTTGGCAAAGCACAAAGCCTTTAGCTTTGTGCTCAGCCTACACAAATCAAAGCCTTTATCTTTGTGCTTTTAATAAAGGAAAAAAAGGAAATAAGGTGTCATCCGCCCTATCGCTGTTGACTGTAGTTTTAGTCAAAATTAACGTGAAGACACATTGTCGCTACCATAAAAGAAAAGTTTAGATCATTCAAATAGTAATGATGTCATAAGGGAGTAGACTAAAGACAAGAATGTTTTCAACTTAGCCATGGACAAGGATAAGTTTGGAAAGCTGATCGCCGATCAGAATTGGAGAGGTACTAGAAGAAGAAGCTTTTTTGTGATTGGAGAAATGTCCTTTAGAGACAAGACAATCTCCGGAAGAGATAATGAGTTGTATGAGATTTCTACCCACCAGAACCTAAATGGTGCCTATTTTCTTCTTTGGAAAGCCTTGGGATCTCTTAGGTACACGAATCCCTTTTAGAGTAGTGTGGTTATCTCCTTAGAAAGGTTTCATTATAAGTTTATCACCAAACTGTAACGTCGCAGTTGTCTGTTTGTCTGAAAGCGATTCCTTAAAAACAAAATTCTAAAACCATTTGAACAGTATCCTCGGATAAGTTTTCATCAATAAGCCATTCACGAGGAAGTTATAGGTGTGAAACCGCTTGGCGTCTGCTAGAAAATATTTTACTAAATTATCATAATATAAATCTTATTGTATGTTCATTAAGCTTTTGTTCCGTATAATCTCAAACTAGTGGTATGAGTAGCTATACTGATTACAATTTAATATTAATAGCTGTCTTAATTAAATAATTAATTTAACATTACATAATATAATGTGATCCACTTCTTATTCTACAATGCCCATTTTGGCCTACAATAATGGCTTTAGTAGTTGCTTACCTGTTATTTGATCAGTTCATTTAGATTTTCTAGAAAATCAACTTTTTGTATGCTATAGACCTTTACTTTGTCCCATTTTGCCATCATCAACTTCCTGGCGTAACTGCCGGTCAGTTCTCAATGAATTTGGAGAAATCAGCTCAAGGTGTAAAGTTTATTAATAACTTGAGGTAGCCTAATAATAATATTTTAGATGCATTTCGACTGAAGGTGAAATTCTCATGTCCAATGTCATTGGTGATCGATTTTGTAATGAAAATCGTGAGTATATCACGTCTTAGGTGTTAATTTTATTTTCTAAAGTTATGAATAACAATAAAATTTCAAGATATTTGCAAAAAAAACAACTGTGTATCTATATCCTTTTTATTTTCAAGTACATTTTATTATAACTTTTTCAACTTTTGGAAGCCGAAATTGGTTATTTCTAGAAATTATCTACGTTTGTTTCCAAATTGATTGACCTCTTGTACTATTTTTCCGTAACTCATAAAAATAGTTGTCGAAAAGATCACCTGTGAATCAGAGTAAAATCCCCCAGGCAGTTATAGACCTCCGAAGGTAATAATAATAAATGAAAATCCTGCTTGGAGGGAATTAGATTGCAGAAATAATAATTTTTGAATATTGAGTCAACCGTTATTGTTCTGATAGTAGTTTAAATCAATGATCATATAACGAAAAGCTTCGACCAACAACTTAAGAACTTTCGCCTAACTTTTGGATTACAAGGCAGTGATCCTTGAATCGGTGCGACGGAAATATAATAATACTTAAAAACTCGTTAAATTCTTTAAATTACTCAATGAAAACTCTGCTGAATTTTATTATGGCTCCAGATGATGCTATAATTTTGCACTATTAATCAGACAACATTCATAATAACTCCAGATTCCTCGTAGGTATTATATTTCAAAGGTATTGGACATCATCATCATCATCATCATCATCATCATTGTCAACCGATGGACGTCCACTGCTGGACCTCTTGCATGGACTTCCAAACAAGTCAAACCGAACGGTCTCGTTGCCGCGATGCCGCGACCATCCAGCGGCTCCCTGCAATCCGCTTGATGTCCTCAGTCCAACTAATGGGTGGTCGGTTCCCCGCTTGATGTCCTCAGTCTACCTAAAGGGTCGACCTTCACTGCACTTTCCGGTGCGGAGTCGCCATTCCAGCACCATACCCAACCCCAACATCCATCGGCTCTTCGAACTATGTGGCCTGCCCTTTGCCACTTCAGCTTCGCGACTCGCTCTGCGGGTCTCCTCATTTCTAATGCGATCACGCAGAGAAACCATAGCTCGCTCCATTCTCCCGTTGATGGAGGACATAGGGCGACATTTTATAGGACGGATTACAAATAAACAGATAAACATATTTCTAATAATAAAGAAAGAAAAGGATACAAAAGGCAGTGATTCTTGAGACGGCGCGTATTGTGAGGTTACAAAAATTGCAAATTCTTACCTTGAGCTAACTTCTCCAAATTCGTTGAAGACAAACCGGTGACCTTGTACAAGTGGTCGTGAGGGATCTCGTCCCTAACCGCTGCTGCTTCGACGTCGGTCTTTGATACTACCATTTTTTATTATTATTTTTTAATATTTAACTTTCAAAAATTTTTCATAATTCCAAAATTTTGTACCGAATGTCCATGTGGTAAATCCTTTGGATTATATAAACCACTGGCATTCTTAAAATCGGTAGTTTGAATGAGGTAATGTTTTTGATACCATGTTATATAGAACGAACGTAGACTATCTGCCGTGTTTGCATTCGGATCAGTTTGTATGTACTGCAAACATTATCTGTTCAGTTTTCCACCACCTGATATCTACGGTAAATATGGACCAATATGGTTATTGGAAGGAAACACCTAACAGTCCAGGTTTCGAGTCTCGGGTCAGGCCACTAATTCGTGCTAATGAAAAGCCATTGAGTGCGGCACTTAACATCTCACCTGATGTTAAGTGACGATGCTGGCTAGGCGGAAGCGGGCTAACTTAGAAAAGGTACAACATTTTTTGGATCTAGGTATGTATAACTGTTTTTATGCGAAACCCTTAATAGTTTCACGATACGCCTTTCCCGACAGCACTACGCTGTCTAGGTTGTTGCCATCCAATACCATCATATTGGATGGTAACACACGACACGACCGTTGCCAGACAAAAACAAAAGTCCCAAATAGATTAGATAGATATATTAGATAGATAGATAAATTAGATAGTTTGTGTCAGTTGGTAAAACCTCCGTGCTTCGAAGATCACGTAAAGCCTTACTCATGATGTCTTTCCGGTCGTATCGGCTTGCAATCTCATCATATTAGAGTGAAGGAATAAATAAATAGAATCTTATGCGTAGATATCTCAAAGTAATTTTACTGCAGTGGTGGATATTTGGTGAAGTACTTCAGTACCTGTATAATAGGAAAATTTCGAGTTCACAGTGAAATTAACTCGGAGAACATTACAATTATCAATCAATTTGAGATTATCTCACAAATATCAAAATGTATGCACACCCTAACTTTGTATACGCAATCGTAGTATGTTCCCGTATGTAACAAGTGATTGTTGTTATATCATTTACTATCTATAGAGAGATCTTGTTAGAAGAACAAATACAAATAATTAATTATGTTTTGTTGACTGCAAGTTGTTAGTTTTACTATTTTTAAATATTTCTCATGCAGACTGCGTGATGTGTGATGATGAAAGACGAATGTAAAAAAGATCAGTTGAGGTGGTTCGAAAAAAGTTAATCTTTTTCCAAAGAATCTAAAAAAAGGTATTTTATAGGCATAAGACCTTCGTCATTTATACTAATATTATAGGAAATATATTTTGATTGTTTGTTTGTATGTTTTGGCTCTGGAACTAATATATAATGTCTGGAACTAATGTATAGGGCTCTGGAACCAATTTGTTTTATAGGAGTCAAAAGGTGATTGCAAATATAAGAAAACTAATGTCGAACAAAGGTTATTCACAACACTTGTCAGGACAACTTAATTAACAAATCTAACTGTAACCGAAACAAGACCCTCAGAATTTCAGAGAATGACCTTGAGTGGAGTCACGTACTTGTGAACGATGTGTGTAGGGTTAAAGGATCCTTTGGCTGATATCAAACACTCCCCTTTTCCACTCAAGTCACTCTCCCCGACTATCCCAAGTAACCCATAATGAATTACACAACAAGAGATGTGGACGGCTCGAACGCCACGAGCACACTGAATCCAACACGAGATCGAGCGACGTCATATCCGTCACAGACTACTATTTTCTATTAGTTAAGAAGCTACCCAATCCATATACATATGTATATTTTATCCCCGTATTAAGAAGGGACTTAAGGGAGCGGGAACCACGCAGGTGAAACCATGTGGTGTCTGCTAGTGTTTAATATTCGAACGATACCTCATTTATAAACTTTCATATTAACCCCTCGTAAATTTAATTTGGTGCTGGAATGGCGACCCCGCATCGGAAAGCGCAGTGTTGGTCGACCCTCCACTAGGTGAATATCGAGCGGGTTGCAGGGAGCCGCTGGATACTCGCGGCTCGAGACAGTTTTATTTGGAAGTCCATGCAAGAAGCCTATGTCCAGCAGTGCACGTCCATCGGCTGACAATGATGATGATGATGAACTTTAATTTTAAGTTTTCGACTATTATTATCTCATCATCATCATCATATCAGCCGATGGACGTCTACTGCAGGACATAGGCCTTTTGTAGGGACTTCCAAACATCACGATACTGAGCCATCTGCATCCAGCGAATCCCTGCGACTCGCTTGATGTCGTCAGTCCACCTGGTGGGGGGTCGGCCAACACTGCGCTTACTAGTGCGGGGTCGCCATTCCAGCACTTTGGGACCCCAACGTCCATCGGCTCTTCGAACTATGTGCCCCGCCCATTGCCACTTCAGCTTCGCAACTCGTTGAGCTATGTCTGTGACTTTGGTTCTTCTGCGGATCTCCTCATTTCTGATTCGATCACGCAGAGATACTCCTAACATAGCTCGTTCCATCGCCCGCTGTGTGACTCTGAGCCTTCTTATCAGGCCCATAGTTAGCGACCAAGTCTCGGAACCATAGGTCATCACTGGCAACACGCACTGTTCGAAGACTTTTGTCTTCAGGCACTGAGGAATTTTGGACGAAAAGATGTCGCGAAGTTTCCCGAATGCAGCCCAGCCGAGTTGGATTCGACGGTTCACCTCTTTCTCGAAATTGGACCTACCTAACTGGATCATATGTCCTAGGTATATGTATTCGTCTACAATTTCGAGTGCAGCGTTCTCAACTATAACTGGGTGGAGCGATACATGAGCATTACACATTATTTTTGTTTTGCCCATGTTCATTTTCAGGCCCACCTGTTGAGAAACGCTGCTGAGGTCATTGAGCATGGTACTAAGGTCATCCAGAGTCTGTGCCATGATGACTACATCATCCGCGAACCGCAGTTGAGTGATGTACTCGCCATTGATGTTAATGCCAAGTCCGCCCCAGTCCAGAAGCTTAAAGACGTCTTCCAGTGCGGCGGTAAATAGCTTCGGAGAGATCACATCTCCCTGACGCACTCCTCGCTGCAACTGGATTGGCCTCGTAGTCTGATCCTGAATACGGACTGACATAGTGGCGTTTTCGTACAAGCACTTCAACGCTTGGATATACCTGTAATCAATTCGGCATCTCTGCAATGACCTTAGCACAGCCCAGGTTTCCACCGAATCAAAGGCTTTCTCATAGTCCACAAACGCTAAGCATAGTGGCTGGTTATACTCGTGAGTCTTCTGTATAACCTGCCGCAGCGTATGGATGTGGTCTATGGTACTACCTTTTTTGAAGAACAGAACCACCACGCTCCTATGCCACGCCTCAGGCGTCGTGCCCTCGTGAATGACGGAATTGAACAATCGCTGAAGGACTTTAAGTATCGGTTTTCCACCCGCTTTCAGGAGTTCTGCTGTGATTCCGTCCTCACCTGGCGCCTTATTGTTCTTCAGTTGTTTGAGAGCCACACTAATCTCGTATAGGCTGACGTCCGGGATATCTTCGGTATAGTGTCGGGTCAACTTGGCTCTGGGGTCTTTAGCCAAGTTGTCAACAGGCTGCTGAGTAGTCGTGTATAGCTGTCCATAGAACTTCTCGACCTCACTTAATAACTCGGGCTTGGAAGAAATCAGATTACCGTGCTCGGTCTTCAAACGCGTCAGCTGCGTCTGTCCAATAGACAGATCTCTGGCGAAAACTTTTGAGCCTCGATTGTTTTCAATCGCATTTTTGATACGCTCGGTATTGAAGTTTCGCAAGTCGCTGGTTTGCGACTTAGAGATCTGTCTACTGATCAGTCGGTAATTTGACGCATCTGCTGAAGACTGTAATCTCATTTCTTGCCTCTCTTCCATGAGTTTAAGTGTATGGTCTGAGAATTTTTTGGTTCTTTTCGTACGGTGGGTCTTATAGAACTTAGACCCAACGGAATGGACAGTTTCCACGAACCTGTTGTTCAGATCGTCCACAGTTTCGCAATTTGCTAGGCAATCGAAGCGGTTCTGCAGTTCTAGTTGAAAGGACTCGGGGTCTTGAATATGGGCACGAGTAGGTCGGAGCGTAGACTTCACCAGTCGATACCGTTCCAGCTGAACGTTGATATTCAACGTGCCTCTAACCATTCGGTGATCGCTACCGGTTTTCACCCTATGGATCACAGAAACATCGTTGAATATTTGCCGTCTGGTAGACAAGATGAAGTCAATCTCATTTTTCGTGGAACCATCGGGGCTCATCCAGGTCCATTTCCTGTGTGGTGGCTTCTTGAAGAAGGAGTTCATCATAAAGAGGCCCTCCTTCTCCATGAAGTCAGCCAACATTTGGCCCCTATCGTTCCGTTGCCCATATCCAAATCGTCCCACTTTCAACTCTGAACCGCTACGTTCGCCCAGCTTTGCGTTAAAATCCCCCATCACAACATTGTAATAAGAGTTTGAGGCATGTATGGCTTTAGAAATATCCTCATACAATACCTCTACCTCCTCGTCGGGATGTGTTGAGGTCGGTGCGTAAACCTGTATAACCTTCAACGAATACCGTTTGGTAATTCGGAGGACCAGGAACGCTACCCTGCTCGACACACTCTCGACTTTTACAACATTGTTCACGAGGGACTTGTGAACGATAAATCCGACACCACCCTGGGACTGTTGGTCGCCCTCCCGGTAGTAGAGCATGTTGCCGGATTCAAGGATTATCGAGCCCTCCCCCTCTCTTCGGACTTCAGACAATCCTATGACATCCCAGTGCAACTTGCTCATAACTTCTTCCAGCTCGATGACCTTCTCGTCGGACCTCAAAGTGCGTGCGTTATATGTTAGTAGGTCTAGTCGTCGGGGTTGGCAGCGGAATCTCTGCCGGAGATTCTTAACACCCCTTGCCCCGCCGTTACCGTAACCGCTGCCAGAGCCAGGAATAGCGGGGCTGCCGGGGACTAGGGGCTGTGTTATGTTTTTGTAGTCCATACTAAGTTTTGCCCAGTACTGACCACGCTGGGCATGCGGGTTGGTCAGCGCAGTGCTAGATTACTCGCGCCGGTGTCGCTGCTGCCCGACACCGGCCTGAGGCATTTCGTAATCTAGCCTGTGGGAATGGATATACCGCCATTCGTCGGTCGCCAGAGCCTCGTCGGTCCATCTGCAGGGTGCACCACGAGCAGGTGAGGTTGGCAGTTGGGGAGACTGACTGGTACTAGCCTCCCCCTTACACCCCCATTTTTATCTATAGATTATTATTATTAGATTAAATTAAATTATGACATAATCCTGACTTTTCAAAAGTGCTTGTGAACTAAGCCTAATTGAAATAAATTAATTTTGAATTTTCATTTCAAGAAGTTTATTTTGGTTACCAAAGTCAGACAAGCAATTATTTTTAACACCTAGTTAAAAACTTGTCTAGGCAATCAAATCGACTTTTGATTGCTAGCTTGATCGACAAAAGTAACTTTTCCGAACAACTGAGATGAAAAATGAAAGAACTTATCTGTCTGTCAGTATATAAATGTCAATTATCCAAAACTGCATAACACCGCGTTACTCCGGCCGTGACCATCTGACTGTTATTGTTAGAGATAGCGGTGTGTTGACCACCGACCTTGCCTAGCCTTTGTCGCGCCGAGCGATGCTCCCGAGACTTGCAGTCCGCTGTCAACTAATTAATCATTATAATAATTAATTAATTTGTAAGCACCTTTGTATAGAGGGCGCTATAAATTATATGTGTGATGACAAGAGTTGATTTTCAGGAGATCTTATTTTTGTTTTCAAGTCTTGTAGGTAAATGGTAAATTTTTTTAGTAGAGGGAGGTCCTGATTTCGGCTAGTTACCTGCAAAGACGTATCGCCAATCGATAAAGTGTTCCGGTACGATGTCGTTTAGAAACCGAAATGGGTGTGGATTTTCATCCTCCTCCTAACGTAAGTAAAGTAAGCCCACAGTCATTCTATACTTATTGCATCATCATTTACCATCAGGTGAGATTGTAGTCAATTCATTTATTTCAAATAGGCTTAGTATACAAGCTCTTTCGAAACGTCAGGTTATTAAACTTAAGATAATGGTGATAATAATTATTCGAAAACTTAAAATTAAAGTTACGAGGGTTCCGCCTTGCTCCGAGAAAAGCCCACAACAAACTCAGCCAGGTTTATCCTTTTTTAGTTTATCACCATTTAACAATAGGTATATAAGTAGCCTGTCATGTAATACATTTCATTTCCAAGCAATTTTGTCGTTTACGTAAAAATTGACACTATAATACGACTTTTTTATTAGTCAATAGGTTATGAACCATATTTCCTTGTTGGTTTAATAGTTAGACTATTCGTCCTCTGATCATGAGTTACTGGGTTTAAGTTTTGGGTCGGGATATGAACTTGGATTTATTTTCCAAGATTTTTATTCATTTGTACTTCGATTGATTGATTGTTAAGCCATCAGTCCCGGTAAGTGGGTATAATCTGATAGTTTTTATAAATAGTGGTATTCATAGCCATAGTCTTTAGTTGACGTGGACTGGTGATCACGTGAAAGCGGCGTGATCCATGACTTCAGAACTTCATCAGTATTCCTCGGGCTTCATTACAGATTTCACTCCCTTGCTACTTGCGTCCAGGGTTGGCAACACAAAGATTTTTTACAAGATTTTATTTAACTTACACTCTCGAATCAAATCCTGGCTCATAAACTTGGTATTGAGGTACTTCGGATTATGAAATTTTGCGTGCATCTTCAGTTATTGTACAAATATAACAAAATAATAGAAATAAACTTTATGTTGCAGCCATTGTCTTTAATTGAGCGAATTGAGAGAAATGTAGAACAAACTTATGTTTAAACTAGCAGACGCCGCGCGGTTTCACCCGCGCAGTTCCCATTCCCGTAGGAATACGGGGATAATATATAGCCTCCCTCGATAAATGGGCTATCTAAAACTGAAAGAATTTTTCAAATCGGAGCAGTAGTTCCTGAGATTCAATCAAACAAACGCGCGTTCAATCAATCAAACAAACAAACCAATCAAACTCTTCAGCTTTATAATATTAGTACAGATTGCTTACAAATTTTCTTTTTTTGAGCAATATATTTGTAAACATTAATTCATTTACAATTTTTTTTCTGCCCTACAAATTTGGTACTTCATAAGATTACAATCTAGCCCACTTATGTGACTAATTAGTAATTTAACTTTACCTTAAACATATAACATGAATTTACAATATTAATATGTATCATATCATCATCATCATCATCGGCAGCATTTAATGGCATACAGGGCATTTCAGAAATGAGTGATTTAAGGCTTAAACCCACTAACCCACCACGATGTTCTAATGCGGTGTCGGTTATGTTGAAACCCAAGACCGTGGGTTTGACGTTCTCTTCAAGGCACGGGGATATAACACCACCAACTTCTCAATTCCAACTGACACTTTCATGTAATGGCGACCCCGCACCAGAAAGCGTAGATACGCTAACCAATTGGAATGATAATACCAGTGGCGTAGCTTGCTGGGGCCCTGTATCAAAGTTAGTTGGGGGGTCCAATAATAATAGTTGGGGGTTTTTGACGGCCTCCGTGGCGCAGTGGTATGCGCGGTGGAATTACAAGACGGAGGTCCTGGGTTCGATCCCCGGCTGGGCAGATTGAGATTTTCTTAATTTGTCAAGGTCTGGCTGGTGGGAGGCTTCGGCCGTGGCTAGTTACCACCCTACCGGCAAAGACGTACCGCCAAGCGATTTAGCGTTCCGGTACGAAGAATCCATCTTAGACTGCATCATCACTTGCCATCAGGTGAGATTGTAGTCAAGGGCTAACTTGTAAAGAATACAAAAAAATAGATGAGCGACAAATCTCGAAAATCTCTTTAGCAGGTTTTTTATTATTTTTTTGATTTAATGAGATTGTGGGTTACATTTTACTAATTTATGCATTCACACTTAAGGGGCCTGTTGCCCCGGGGCCCTGTATTATTGATACGGCTGAAACGGCGGCAGTGATGCCCCTGGATAATATCAACAAAGTCGTAAGAAATCGCCAGGGGACTGTCGCATTTGGAAGTCCCTACTAACTACCAGTCCTCGGCAGATGTGATGAAAACTCTCTATAACCAAAGTAATATTATTAGCCAGATTATGTTGACGTAAATGGAAAGAATTTAATAAGAATTCACAGTTACCAATATGTGCCAACCCTAAAATACAATGTGGACTTTGGTCGCTCCATATAGCGTGGTGTACGACTAAATAAAATGTCGTTACAAAGTCCAATAAGTATTTTTAGACAGCAAAAATACTTATCACTGATACTGAACAGCCGCTGCATCCGTTGTACCAGTGATTAATCTGTGGCTTGGGATAACGAGGTTCTGGGTTCGAATCCTAGGCGCTTCTTCTTATAATCTTTATTTTCTAGTAGTTAGCCCTTGACTATACTTATATATATGTGTATACTTGTTTTATAGTTACTTATAAACATTATATATACATATAAACATTAAGTACCTATATATTTTACAATTTCTGAACACACAACTCGACATTGTAGACAATCTTTCGATATTACTTGTTTAATTTAACTTTCGTTGTTTACTATGTGACTAAATAAAATTAAGACAATTAGGTGCATTTGTTCTCCTCAATTTCGACGCGCTAGTGACATATCTAATAGTATAAAATCTTTGTCTTATAAGAAAAAAAGCCCAGTATCTCATAGCCCGACTGATTTAGACCGATAGGACACGAACCCAGGACCTCGTGAGTCGTGATCTGTAGACACGAGCTTACCGCTGAACCAACGATGCAGTTAACTTTACATATATACTCGTATGTACGATCGTACGTTTAATTCCTTACAAAATTCCCAAGTCACTGATGCAATTGCCAAATGCTAAATTTAAACTAAGTGTCAAAACACATTTATTAAGTCGAGGTTACTAAACGATTAATGAATATCTTAATGACGGAGATGCTTGCAGGCAATCGGATCTGCTCTCACCTTCACACAAGTAGTAGAATTTACCTACTACATACTACTAGTAGTAGGGTTGTACATTAATTAATTTTATGATAGGTAAACGACTTCTAGAATTGAACAACTACTGAGTTTTATCATTTAAACTCAGAATGTTTGTTACATCGTAACTTCGTTATTTATTAACCAATTTTGAAAAAACAACATTTTTTTTAAAGAAGAATTTTACGAAAATAGGTTTATTAATTTTGTATTAAAATTTACCAAAGTTAATAATAGTTGTAATCGTTAATAATAGTTAATAATAGTTGTAATTGGTTTCGTCGTGTAATGAGCGCTCTGAAAACGCCGGTTCCTGTAGTCGAATGCATTGATTATTTTATACTATAGATATGTTAGGAGCCTACAAAATCACCGCAAAAAGTGATCGGAATTTAGCTACTCTACTGAGCGCACACATGCACTATTTTGTGATTACTTACATTATATATATACACATATATATATATATATATATATATATATATATATATATATATATATATGTATATATTAGGATTAGGTGCCTTCTGTATTCGGCCGCGTAGCGTTCCGGTACGATGCCGTGTAGAAACCGAAAAGAGTGTGGATTTTCATCTTCCCTCAAACAAGTTTGCCCGCTCCATCTTAGATTGTATCATCACTTACCATCAGGTGAGATTGTAGTCAAGGGCTAACTTGTAAAGAATTAAAAAAAAAAACAGTCAAGCGAAAGCTTCTTAAGGTCGGCCGAAGCTGTTTGCCATAAGACCATTGGATGAAACGACTGTCAGAACAACAATAGTGGACTCAGCCTAGTTATTATTAGTTATTGTTTTATTTTGCAGTGTTTATTGAACATTTCCCGTTCCGGTTGTATTACTAATTGGGAGGGAACAACTATTTCTGTAAAGCTCTCACAATGGCTGAGCTTAGCTGAGTTTGCTGTGGGCTCTTCTACTAAAGACTTACTAAGGACACAAAATTTTAATTTTATAATTTTGAATAGCAAGTCGTTTGTACTATTGTTTTACCAGATTGGGTATTTTATAGATAAGCTATATATTTTATAGATTGGTACTAAAAGAAACAAAAATCAAAAAATATTTTAATGTTGTAATAAACACTATAAGTACATACATAGTCGTAATACAAACCGCGTGGATTTCAGTTTTTCACAAATCCCGCGGGAACTATGGATTTTTCCGGGATGAAAAGTAGCCTATGTGTTAATCCAGAGTAAAATCTATATCCATTCCAAATTTCAGCCAAATCGCTTCAGCAGCCGCAGCGTAAAGGAGGAACATACACACTTACACACAAATTTTATATAATACTAGCTGACGCCGCGCGGTTTCACCCGCGTGGTTCCCGTTTCCGTAGGAATACGGGGATAATATATAGCCTTCCTCGATAAATGGGCTATCTAACAGTGAAAGAATTTTTCAAATCGGACCAGTAGTTCCTGAGATGAGCGCGTTCAATCAAACAAATAAACAAACTCTTCAGCTTTATAATATTAGTATAGATTAGTGTGATTACAGATTAGTATACATTTGGCTTCTAACGTTCTTCATTGATCAACTAACTATACGAGACGAATATCTCTGACGAGTATTCCATGGATTAACCGTGCGGGCGCCGGGTCCATCGCGTGGTAGAGAGAAAAATCTCCGAGCAGAATCCTGAACTTGTGACTACAGGACGTAGGGTGAAGGAATACCTTGACGATCGATCAACACTCCCCGTTCTCTGCTCGTGTTGTTCTTCCTGCCTAGCAAAATTCGGTAAGATCCCATTAGAGCAGCTTTGGATACTCGTTCTAATATAGAACTAGCTGCACTTCTAGAGAGGCCAAGGTCTTTAAGCAAGTTATAGAGAGATTTTGCTGGTAATCCTCTCGCACCTACTTCTACGGCGTACAGACTAACTACATAGCCATTTTTCATATACCTCTAAAAAATCGAAAAAATAAAGTAATTACGCTTACCTACTCGTGTATCCTTGACTATGCTCGTACGTGGTGGGGAGAGAGACGGGGGTAAATACGGGCAGGGCGGGGTAAACACGAGTGTTGACTCAACGCCGCCATTAGCCGGCCTTGGCTTTGCCCATCTGCTTTATGAGTTTGACAGTTGAGGCCTACTTAGCCACAAACCACCGTTACATATTGTTAGAGTTCATAGGAGCTATGGACCTCAAAAGAAACCTCAGAGTCGCTCAGCTGGCCTATTCATTATGTAACTACTATTCATTGCCTTAATAGTTCAACGGTAAGAGCGTTTGGACTCGTCACCGAGGGGTGGTGGTTCAATCACCCCGTTGGTCTATTGTCGTACCCACTCCTAGCAGTCTTTTGCGACTAGTTGGAGGCGAATGAGAATATTGGTCATATTATTATAAAAAATATGAAAAATTCTTTAAAAAAAAAAAGGTTGGTCTTCATTATCAACCTATCAAAATAAACATCAAATCAATTGACAAAATGTCCTTTACCTACTGTGTGATATCCACCACCACTTTTTTATCTTTGACTATAATAATACTTGATGGCAAGCAATGATGAGGTCTAAGAACAAACTTGTACCTATTCCCTCTCTCCTCTGCTTCCATCTGACTGCTTTATCACATCAGGTAAGGTCGCAGTCAAGGGTTAACTTGTTATTAAATAAATAAATGTCCATGGGCTGGACTATGGACTATGGGCAACTATGCTTGGGATTTCTCTGCGTGATCGAATCAGGAATGAGGAGATTTGCAGAAAAACCAAAGTCACTGACGTAACTCAGCGAGTCGCGAAGCTGAAGTGGCAATGGGCGGGGCAGATAGTTCGAAGAGCCGATGGACGTTGGGGTCCCAAGGTGCTGCAATGGCAACCGCACCGGAAAGCGCAGTATCGGTACCCCTAGGTGGACTTAACACATCAAGCGTGTTGCAGGGAGCTGCTGGATGCTGGCGGCTTGAGACCGTTTTGTTTGGAAGTCCATGCAAGTGGCCTACGTCCAGCTGTGGATGTCCTTAATGATGATGTTGATTAAGAACTGAGACTCCATCACTTTACAGCATTCGCTACCGCATCGTTAACCTGTCAATACAAATAAAGTAGCTACACAATACACATACATTTAAATTGTGGTCCTACCCTCATTATCGTTCGATTACCTGTCACTCCGATGTCACCGCTGATTGAAGCACTCCAGGGCTCGGTATCGGAACTGAGTATCATCTACGCAACTACTAGCCAGGGCTGTACACCTGGGAACTTTCTAATGACTAAATATCGATAAAACCACAGATGACAGGACATAGAAAACACTAACGCTTTAGATATAATTTTTTTTTTAACAAAAAAAAATATTTTTGGGATTTTGAAGTCGGTTTAACTTTTTTTGTGAATAAGATTTTATTTTTCTGTTTTTAGTGTGTCCTAGCATTAATTTTCATAGAAATCGGTTTAGTAATTTTTTTCCCTATTTATTTTCATGAACCAATTTTCATGAAAATTTAATCGGACCAATCTGGAAGTATATCTTTCAAAGGAATAAAGAAATTTTAAAACTGGTTAACAAATGACGCGGTTATGCGGTAACAAACATAAAAAAGAAAGAAAAACATACGCGTTGAATTGAGAACCTCCTCCCTTTTTTGAAGTCGGTTAAAAACTATAACCAAAAGCGGATACAAATTAAGATATTTTAATCAACCACTATACGGGAAGTGTATCGTTCGAGACTTTAATCTTTAATAACAAACAGGGTGCGTTAACTTTATCCATATCCTTTATATTTTCTACCTACATATTTTGCGTATTTTTGGGATTCAATTGTCGAGTAAACTTCTCCTGAAGATTCGCAGGTATAAAAGTAAAGAAAGAGGCATGAAATAATTATGTGCTACACTATCCGATTACTTTGTTAAACATAAAATGTTTTTAACGAAGGTAGGCATTATAGGTACAAATTATACACATATAACAAAGTGTGTTTTTCATTATAACACCTATTTCGCAAGTTTCTTTCACGTTTGAATGACAAAATTTTTTTTTGTTATTCATAAAAAAACAAGATGCATACATATTCTGAGAATTAATCAAAGTTCATATTTGCGGTGATGTGGTTACATGATTTTCCTTATAATTTCATGTTATTTCTACAAAATTATCCATATGGTTAGGTATTGTTGACCTAAATTTTAATAGCAGCGTTATGCTCCTGACACTGTAATGAATTGTGATCTTAATTTACTTCAAAGTAACCGAAGTGACCAAAAAATATACAATAGTAATTCAAGAACAAAGTATTAAAAAGATCGTCAACGAGAGATCTAGGTGCATACAGGACTATTGGTGTACCCAATTCTAACACAATTGGAGAGGAACAGGAATATTGGACATAAATTAAAAAAATATATGGTGAATATTAAAAAAAAAAAAGAGAATATTTCAGGTTTCATAACAAGTACCTAATGCAAAATTTTTCGCTTCTTATAGACATCAGAAAAGATTTATAAATAAGGATAAGCCAACATTAAAAATTAGTATGTAGTTACATCATAATTTTCATCTTCATATGGATGAATGACGTTTTAAAGAGTGAAAATATTGGAAACGCTTTGCCTTGGGGAACCAAGGCAAATGATCCAGGATCAAATCTAAGACATTCTCGTTAAAGATCAGGTCAAGAGAACGACGCACTTATATGAAAGGATTGATGAGAATGGAAGAAGAAAGGGAGATATGCAAGGATCGTAGCAAGGATCTCCAACCCCTTCGGGAATAAGGCGTGGAGATAATATCGTCATCATCATCAATGACAACCAACGGACGTCCACTGCTAGATATAAGGCCTCTTGCGTGGACTTCCAAACGTAACGGTCTCGAGCCGACAGCATCCAGCGACTCCCTGCAACCCGCTTCATGTCCTCAGTTCACCTAGTGGGGGGTCGACCAACACTGGGCTTTTCCGGTGCGGGGTCGCCATGCCAGTACCCAGCGTCCATCGGCTCTTCGAACTATGTGACCTGCCCATTGCCACTATGGTGATAATATTATGTGTACATACATACATGTAATTGTAAATCATAAGATTCGATAATGATTCTTTCTTTTTGGCTGTTGGTTAAAAACAAAACAAAATACGACAAGTTCCAACAACGCATGTTAATTAACTTATCGTTTCGAAGTAGGTAGTTAAACTTGAAAATTAAATTATCCATTGTCATTCAAAAAGTAGGTTATCTGGTTGCATATTTTATTTAACATGTATTACAGATCATTTTTTTCTTTGCTACTACTAGTAGTTTCAGACAATATTTGAAACAATTTCAACAAAATCGTTCGTACATTTTAGGTAATTGAATTTTACTAAAAGCCTAAAATAATTTCTAAAAAAGTCTAAAAAAAGTTAAATAGTTTATATAATTGCACGGAACCTTCATATAATACAAACCTATTCGAACTTGGCAATATTTTTTTATAATTTGTAAATTCGAAAACCAAGTGTTACTAACAACCAAATGAATTGTGGCCGGTAAAGAGATTTCATTTGAGAGTTTGATTAGCCGTAAAATTCGCATGAAATTGTGTCTGTCCTTCCTAATAGCGGAATTCCAAGATATTGTGTTCCGAATTCGGCCTGCCAATCAGACTATACAAGGCCATACAATGTGCACTGTGCACTACAACACTGCTAATAAAACAACTGGACATTAACTCAATAGTTTTTATTTCTCATTATCAGCTTATTTTAAAAGCCCACTAAAGGGTCAGGCTTACCTCCGTATATGGGAGGGAGGCCTGGCCTAATGGAGATATTCCTGGCCTAAAAAGATATGCCTGGCCTAAAGGGGATATGGAGCTGATTGCTCCAATGTTTGAAAAAGGGCGGACTTAGATACTTACCCGATGTTAAAATTATCAGGATCGAATCGACGACGGCTTAACATGGTGTAGCACGTTAAACAACCAACTTGCCAACTCCAAGAAGTCATTTTTACTGATAATTTCTTTGAAGAAAGTTAAACTCAGTATTACTAAGCCCAAGCCTAATAAGCACGCCCGTTGATAAGTTTTTATTTGGTGGTCATATAATTTCTGTAAACTTTTTCAGCAGTATTGCAGGGGAAATCGGGTGAATGCAAGTATCTAGAGCTCTGTAAATATCGAGATCGAAGTTTAGAAGAAAGTGTTGGGGAGAATAGATCCATAACCATTCTCTATTCTCGGCGTCTTGTGTGAGGTGCCCTTGGTTTAGAAAAACTTTTCGATCGATGAAGCTTGTTTGTGTTATAAGTAAAATACAGTGACATAGTCAGACCATTATATCTTCAGAAATACATAATTTGAATTAATATTATTCAAAAGCCCATTTAGATTAAATTGATATGGTCTGTATTTTGTACATCTTATTGATTCTACTACTAGGACTTCGAGACTACTAGATTGAAAAACATTTGTTATTAATGACTAAAATTTTAAATGAATCACCTTATGGGCGACACATTAAAAACAAAGAAAGGAAAAATACATAAAAAAAAAAACTGTAAAAAACATGCTTACTCATGGCGAGATTATGCTAACAAAACAAAAACGGTAGCACGCAAATATTCTTTTAGATCATTCTTTTTCAATAATTAATAATTAAAACATTAATAAAGTCTGCGTGAACGATGCTGGAAAACAATAAATTGGTAGGTGTAAATTTTTTGGTAGTAAGCCACTGTTTACTACAGTTTTGACAGGCTTGAAGGGGCCTTGTATCAAAATTAGTTGGGAGCTCAATGAAGGCCCCCAAAGAATGAATGAATGGCAATGAAAAACAAAAACGCTTTCTTCAAAAATAGCATAAAAGAAACAAAAATGTTTGTTTAAAATAAATATGATAGTGACTTAACTTAGGTAAGTAGGATATTTACAATTTTAGGACGCGCGATTATCCAGGAAACAATATTGCTTTCTTCGACTTTTGTCATTTCTAAAGTGACTAGATTAGGTGAGATTGTGGATTAACATGTTGCTAATTTTTGTTTTCACACGTAAGTGGCCCCTGTAGTCCAGAGGCCCCGTATCATTAGGCCTCGTATCATTGATACGACTAATACGCCCTGTATAATAAAATAGCTACACCCCTATTAGTAAAACTGTTTGTAACTGTTTGTAGTAAAGCAGCATGATTATCCAACAGGGCATGTAAAAGTATTCACTAACTAATAGCAACCTAATATAATTAAGATCAAATCGATAGGTAACAACTGTAACTTTTCATATTCCATAAAGCCCATTGTTAACGAAAATCGAAATGTCAAACCCGCTGGTTAGTAATTTGGATCAGTTAGTAATAGATTAATATTGAATACGAAATCACGTGACTCATGAATTACTACAAAAGCGCTTACTCAAACCAAAATAACGCTGACAAAATCGACGAAAACCCAAAAACTCTTTTAGAGTAAACATTAAACCAACTTCGAGGCCCTAAATTCTCAAAAAACTTAAAGTCAATAATACTGAAAAATAATACAGAAACAGTAAATTACAGAAACTAAACTATATGAATCATCCCATCCCATAAAGTCAAAAAAAAACACACCCAACTTAAAAACACGTAAAAATGCTTAGTCATACCGAGATTACGCTAACAAAACCGAAGAGCATGCAAAAATTCTTTCAGTGTACGGACTTGAAAACAACAGTGCGAAATTAATTGCGCGTCCAACCGTCGATATAATTAGTATCGATAACCGCTGCGTCCCTAGCGCCCGCCAGTCCTTGTTCGAACGCCGCTAGTGTCGCCCGCCCAATGCCGCCTACCTTCCGAACGCGGGTTAAACTGAAGTAATAAAAAAACTGTACAACAAATAACCCACAAATGGGATAAAAATTAACAGTTATTCATTGTGAAAAGTGGGACAATTTCACAAGTGAATTTTGAAATATAAAAAAAGAAAATAATTGTGATTATTATTGAAATTATTTATTAATAAATTAATTTAATTAATTTTCGTGTGATATTAGGTTCTAAGTTAGTCTAAGTTAGTGCTTGACTTTCGTGTTTAGTGTACATTCAATTGAATAGATTTTAATATGGAAGAACACGCAGGTATGTGTAATTTTTTAAATTTTATTTTTGTCTTTGTCACTTCGTTTTATGTTGCATTATTATTATATAATTCATACGGTATTCTAAATACATTTAATTATAATTTACTTCCAATACACAACTAAATGTGCTCTCCGATTATACCCTTTACTTCTAAATATAGGGATAAAAAGTTAGCTATGTACTATTGACGAATGTAATCTATCTCCGTGCCAAATTTCATTCAAATCCATTCAGCCATTCAGGAGAATGATTAACACATATCAATCTTTGTAATGTAGGTATTCATTGCGGGTAAATTAAACAGACCTTTAAAGTAATGAAATTTAAACATTCTTTATATTAGCAATTCATTCTCAATTTGAATGACGATTCAAATTGTTCTTTATTTAAATAAAATGTAGTTTTTTGTTTGACTACCCTACAAAATCTTTCCTTCACTATCAAGGCACTTACTCGCTGTATCAACAGGTTTCAGAGCGATTTTCCGTAGCTTTTCAGACATGTTATTTAAGGAAAAGTGTAGGATGACGTCATATCGGAAACATACAACGCTAGATCCGGGGTACCACAGGGTTCTCACTTAGGGCCCCTGTTATTCTTGGCATTTATAAATGACGTCACGATGGAGATAAAACATTGTAAATACTCCTTGTTTGCTGATGACCTAAAAATTTATAAAACAATAAACTCGGATGCTGATATTAGGCTAATACAGGATGATCTTGATAGAGTAACAACTTGGTGCAACGTCAATAAAATGACTCTCAACGCTGATAAATGTTACCACGTAAAATACTCCAGGAAGAAAAAACCACTTGTCTCTAGTTACATGATCGGTAGTGTGGTACTAAAAGAGTTACAGGAAATTAGAGACCTGGGAGTTACTATTGACAGCAAGTTAACTTTTGTGTCACACGTAAACAACATTGTTAAAAAAGCCGCGAAAGTACTAGGGTTTATCAGGCGCAACACTAAAGGGTTCTCCCAGAAAACTAAAATTGTGCTTTACAATGCGTTTGTGAGAAGTTGTGTTGAGTTTGCCAGCGTCATCTGGAATCCATCATATAGTGTCCACTCTCAACGCATTGAATGCATTCAGCGTGCCTTCACTCGACACCTTGCGTTCCATGCTAGTGGTATTTCACACAGGCAACCATACAACCAACGACTTGCCAAGTTTAAAATGATGTCTCTTCGCAGTAGGCGAGAAATACGCGACCAATGTTTTTTACATAACATAGTACATTATGAGGTGAAGTGCAGCAACCTACTTGACCGGGTCTGTCTTTCGGTTCCGATTAGATATCCCCGTCATTGCAAGAAGCGTAAAACATTTCATATCCCTTTCGCTAGAACACATCTCGGAAACCAAGCCCCCGTTGCTCGTATATGCGCAAAATATAATGAACTATCACGTTCTATACCTGGCATCGACATATTTTCCAATTCTTATAGTATCTTTAAAAAAAAACTCACTGATCATCTGTCGGTGAGTTCTTCCCCATAATAATTTAAGTTAAGTTATATCTGTTATTTTGTTCCTTGTGTGGTATTTGACTGTTTACATGTTTTTTAGTTTTTAGTGAATGTTGTGTGCACTTGTCATAGATGTACGTATAAGTCAATGTGAGCTAGTTATATATTATTTGTGTATGTCTCTATATGTATATTGTAAGTGTACGTAAATAAATAAATAAATAAATATTGAACGAACGGTTTTGCGGTTAGACTGAACCTTTTTACAAGCTTTTTATTAATACTGTTCATGTGTGTCAGATCATGGCATCTTGATTGAGTCCGAGGTTCGAATCCAAGTCGGTCTAGAACTAAGCTTATCATTCTTTATAAGAAATTTTCATTAAAATTTCTCCGTACGGAGTTCGGTTTTTTTAACGCGACGTAATCGAAATGGTTCTTCTATGTATGATAAAATTTTGTTTAAAAATACTCACATAGATAATTATACTCGTAATATTGTATAGGTAATAATTGGCTAACTTGTTTTGTTGTTTTGTACACTGAATTCTTTTTTATACAACCTAATTACCATTGATATGTATTTATTTATATCCACTGGGCTATCACGTCTCTTAAATTATACATATATGACCTCTGCCTTCGATTCGGAGGGCGTAGGTTTGAATCCGGTCCGGGGCATGCACCTTCAACTTTTCAGTTATGTGCATTTTAAGAAATTAAATATCAATTTTCTCGAACGGTCAAGGAAAAACATCGTGAGGAAACCTGCATACCATATTCTCTACGTGTGTAAAGTCTGCCGATCCGCATTGGCCACTCTGAGATGAGACTCGTGCTCAATAGTGAGCCGAAAAGAGTTGTTAATGATGTTGATTGATGATTATTCATTTATAAATAAATATAACTTATCTGACTTTGGCGAGAGGAGACTTATGCAAAATCAAAAACCTAAGGTATGTGTGTGGTTATTTTGAAAAATCCTAAATGGAACAGTAAACCTCCTCGTCATAAAGAACTACTTGATCCATTGAAGTTCGTAGCACCTACAAACACTACTGAACATACAGAATTGACAATTTCAATCATCATCTAAATCCATCATCAAATCAGCCGATGAACGTCAGCTATCAGCTTCGCAACTCGTTGAGCTATGTCGGACTTTGGTTCTTCTGCGGATCTCTTCATTTCTGATTCGATCACACAGAGATACTGCTAGTATAGCTCGCTCCACCCGCTGTGTGACTCTGAACCTTCATATGAGGCCCATAGTTAGCGACCAAAATTTTTCTTAAAACTCAGATATGAATATAATGATACCTATGAAAATTTAACTCATGCTTATTGTAAGTCAATTAAGTTCATGATTATTATTCACAAAATCAAAGTGGAAGCAAACAATTGATTTGTAAATTCTGGATTAGATTAAAGTGTAATCGGCCTGTATTTAATGAGATAAAACGAAAAATAAAAAGATTAACCCATAGATACTGAACGTGAACGCTATCAAAATACTAGTAACTCATTTCCAACAAAATACCGGAACTCTGCACGGATTTAGTATACTTTTTATCTTATCTTTAAAGGATTTAAATTTAACTGGAAATAATAGAAAAATACTTTAAACATACCTACGAGGTAAAATACAAAAAATATTTCATTCATTGATATTCCTATTGTTATTGTTTTTAAAATACTTTTTTTGTCGACCGTGAAGCGTAGTTGCTTTTCTTTATTATATTATCATCATCATCGTCATCATCATCATCGTGGTCATCATCATCATCATCATCATCATCATCATCATCATCATCATCATCATCATCATTACCATCATCATCATCATCATCATCATCATCATCATCATCATCATCATCATCATCATCATCGTCGTCGTCGTCGTCGTCGTCGTCGTCGTCGTCGTCGTCGTCGTCGTCATCATCATCATCATCATCATCATCATCATCATCATCATCATTCATCATCACCACCACGATCATAATCATCACTATAATCATCAGTTTCATATCATCATAATCATTAGCAAGGTTTGGGCCCGATTTCCCGAAGTACCAACTCAAGAATAAATGGCTTCATGAAATCCGCACTGGACTGACGATGTTCTTTCAACGAGATATCTATACCACACAATTAGGAAATACTGTTTTTCTTTTTTGATTTTTCCACTTAAAACGTGGTCTGCATGAAATGTGGTTTATGGCAGGACAATGTCTATCGAGACAGGTGGTTTAGTATCAAACCCGGTATTGGTTGAGGTCAGTACCGTAATATTAGTCACGTTCCTATGTAATTTCCGTTACTATTGATCGGTACGTGCCTTTATTGAAGCTCACTGTACTCTATAACAACAAGCTTAATAAGTGTAGGTACAGTCAGCAACGATTTGTAGATTATTTTAAAAAGAAAAAAACGTTTAGATATTTTGCTTTTTGCTTTTAAGTAAAGAAAGACGTCCTTGGTATAATATTCTGTTGTTATTTATTTAATGTTATTATACTTGGTAGGTATTTGCGGTTTTTAGTGAAGGTTGTCAAATGATAATATTTTTTTTCTAAATCGCCTATGTATTGTAAGTGCATATTGCTATGTATGTAGTTAGCAAACTGTTTAAATTGTTATGTATGTATGTAAGGATTGTTTAAATTGTTATGTATGTGTTATGTATGTATGTAAGGATTATTATGTATGTATGTTGGATTTGTTGTACACTCTTCTCGAACCAAGTCGCGTTTAAAACCCTCGTTACTTTAATTTTAAGTTTTCGACCAGTTATTATCATCATTATCTAATAATATTATTTTACCTGACGTTTCGAAAGTGCTTGTAACTAAGTCTAATTGAAATAAATGAACTTTGACTATTGACCTTGACTTTATGAGCGACAGTTTTCCCTCATGATCAGAAAAACTATTATCAAAATTACATGACATATGAAACTCATCACCTATGCTTGGTTGAAGGGTGTAAGGCGACGGAGACCACACCCTTCTACTTTCTACGATCCTTGCATATCTACCTTGCTTCTTCCCTTCTTAAAAATCAATTCATACAAGTTTGTCGGTTTAGAGTACTCGTAGGGAACCTGGCCTTTATTGAGATGTCTTGAATTTCGTACAGGAACGTTGGCTTTGGCCCCTTCCAACATTTTCATTCACTATCACCTTATAAATCCCTTTTGTTTGTCTACTTTCATTGATCTTCTATGCGTGCCCAAACCATCGATGCATACTTCTCTCGGTTTCAGTGATTGTTTATCTATAATAATATTCATCATTGTCAGCCGATGGACGTCCACTGCTGGACAAAGGCCTCTTGCATAGACTTCCAAACAAAACGGTCTCGAGCCGCTTGCATCCAGCGGCTCCCTGCAACCCGCTTGATGTCTTCGGTCCACCTAGTGGAGGGTCGACCAACACTGTGCTTTCCGGTGCTGTGTCGCCATTTCAGCACATTGGAACCCCAACGTTCATCGGCTCTTCGAACTATGTGGCTTGCCCATTGCCACTTCAGCTTCACGACTCGCTGAGTTATGTCGGTGACTTTGGTTCGTCTGCGGATCTCCTCATTTCTGATTCGATAACGCAGAGAAACTCAAGCATAGCTCGTTGAGTGACTTTGAACCTTCTAATAAGGCCCATATACTAATATTATAAAGAGGAAATATTTGATTGTTTGTTTGTATTGAATATATTCTGAAACTACTGCACCAATTTGAATAATTCTTTCACTTTTAGGAATCTACACTATCCCCGAGTGTTATAGGCTATATTTTGTCCCCGTATTCTAACGGGAACGGGAACTACGCGGTTAAATCTTAAATAAATATAAAATAATGTATGAACATATAAAGATAAAAATGCTTGTACTTAATACAGTGGTACTTAAGTACATGTTATTGAGATAAATTGTCATTGTATCCTCGTGCTGCCGAGTAGCTAATATAAAAGAATACTTGGCTGTCAATACATCATCATTACCGGTGGAGTTATCATCAGGAGTCAGGAGTCAGTGCATTGTCGCAGATGTCCAATGAAACACAATGTGGCGGTTAGGGCTGCTACTTAACAATATAATCTATTTTTATATTTTTTTATTAAATGAGTGCCAAATATTTATCACTTAAAGAATGTCAGAATGTCTGCTATTACAGAACATCACAAACAGGATGGTCACTTTACTGCGTGTTATTTATATTTTCTATATTGTTTTGAAAATTATTGTGGTGGGAAATGTGGAAGGCAAACGGCCACGAGGTAGATCTCTAACCCGATGGTCGGATCTTCTCAAGGAAACAGGAGCCCGCACCTTTTACAGTGCCGTCCAAATGGCCAGCGACCGTACTCGATGGAGGAACATTGTATACCAAAAGATGACTCGCCATGGTGGTCTCGATCCTCAGTCATGAGGGACCGACTGGAGAGAGAGATATTGTTTTGTGGGTTCGAATCCGGTCCGGGGCAACCACCTCCAATCTTTCAGTTGTGTGCATTTTAAGAAATTAGATATCACGTGTCTCAAACGGTGAATGAAAACATCGTGAGGAAACCTGCATACCAGAGAATTATCTTTATTATCTGCGTGTGTGAAGTCAGTCTGCCAATCTGCATTAAGCGTGGTGAACTATTGGCCTAACCCCTCTCATTCTGAGAGGAGACTCGAGTTCAGCAGTGAGCCGAATATGAGTTGATGATATTGTCTTGGGTCAGGCCCGCCGCCATATCAACCACTTTACCAAGCAGTTTTTGCGTATGGTGTCGCGTAGAAAACGTAAGAAGTAGATTATTAAACACAGAGATCGCTTTTTAGCGATAAGGCCGCCTATTGTGCATTTAATTTTTTGTATTATTTTTCTGTATTGTATGTTTCTTTGTGGCACAATAAAGTGTATTTTCATTTCATTTCATTCATTTCACAGTACACAGAAGTATAATTATATAGTAACTAGCAAACGCCGCGCGGTTTCACCCGCGTGGTTTCTGTATGAATATGAAAAAAATATAGTCTATATCACTCGGGGATAGCTTCTCAACAATGAAAAAACTTTTCAAATCGGTGCAGTAGTTCCAGAGCCTATTCAAAACATACAAACAAACAATCCAATCTTTCCTCTTTATAATAATTAGTTTAGATGTACAAATAAAAGAATACACTGCATCGTCACTTAATATCTGGTAAAATCGACGTCGAAGAATAATTTGTTATTGAATAAAAAAAAAACAAATTGAAGTGTGTGTTTGCTGCTGAATAAGATTTTCGCGATAAATTTTCACAACAAGTGCGCGCTTTTCACACTCGAAATGAAGAAGAAGAAGAAGAAATATACTTTATTGTACATTAAAACAAAAATAAACAATAACTTGGAAACTAATGTACATATGGCGGTCTTATCGCTAAAGAGCGATCTCTTCCAGACAACCACTGTGGAAGAGAAAAAAACATTAGCACCGATTCAGGTATACGCACACAAAAAATAAGACAAAGTTAAGTAATTTAAATACATAAATAATATGCAATAATACATAATAATAATACAAAGAAATACATAAATGTAAGATTTTCCGCCGAGAAACTGTAAAGTAAACATAAGTGGCAGCCCTGTCACCGTTTGATTGATTTCTTAGTCGCAAGTCGCGTTTACGAGCGTAATGTGTTGCTATTAATATCGCTTATTGATGTCCCATTAAAGCTTACAATAAAAATGAACATCTTATTGCCGTCCCGCAACTAGGCAAATAGGTCTATTGTCTTTCATTGAGAATAACTTAAAGATACATTTTAATATAAATCCTATGCGCTTCAAATCAGTTTTATTTATTTTAGCCACTTATAGCCGTCACACATGTGTCTTTGACAGTGTTATTATTAACTTGATATGAAATTCAAGCTGTATTATTTATTTATTTATTTGTAACTAACAGCGTTTATCAAAATATGTACAGAAAATATAGAATAAACAATAATAATGCCACATACAGTTGCAAAGAAAGATACAATATAAGTAGGTATAACAAGTTAAAATGAAAAATAATTTTTAAAAGTAATGATAGTGAATAAAAGAATAATAATAAGTTAATCACTTAAAAGAAAAATAGTATAAAATTTAAAATTCGCAAGTTGAATATAAATCAGTTGGCAGTTTGGATCGTGCCGCGATGCAAGAACCAGCTCATGACTAAGGGCCCCGTATGGGTTCGAAACTAGTCGGGCATACTCCGACGTAATATCACGTGATTGTGTGTGAATTTAGCCGTGTTTCATAATCAATTAATTTGAATATAAATGATAAGTGAATGAGTGTGAGAGTGTGTGTGTGAGTCGGTGTGTGCGTGTGTGTGCGCGTGTCTAAGAGTATGAGAAAGAGAAGAAAAATTGGTGCCTAAGTTAGTGTGATAATTTCTTTTTTTAATTGTGCTTTAGATAAATAAAAAAGAAAAACACAAACACAAAAATGTACTACACTAAATGCCAGATCGTTTTGAAGGCGGTGCCCAGTTTAAAAATATAAAATGTAGCAGTCGGGTAAGAATTTATAAACGACGTAATAATCATAACTTATTACACTATTTTCCTGTTCATAAGAAAAAAAACATCTGCTAACTATTAAGTGATAATGTTAACAATGTGATACGTCATAAGTACGTACTTAGTTGTTCAATTTTCTTTATCTTGCCAAAATACCTTACCCACTTAGCCCTACTTATAGCCTTTCGTATCTTATCTAACATCCGCGTAGGGCCTAGGCAGATGGACTTTGACCTTTCCTATAGATAGACGGATGGATTATCTCTTAAAAATGGATGGTACGTAAGTAATTTAAAAAAATGCAGTATTTAAATATGGAACAGTTGAAACTTCTTGGTGCTGAGAGCTATACATTTATAACCAGAACAAAATAGGAATGATGACAGTTTTTTAAATTGTATATAAATTAAGAGTACGCTAATAGTAAAGCAATTTTATAAAAGTAACAAGGTATCTGCGATCATTACTTTCGGAGCTACAGGGATTTAAAGGGTCAGATTTGCGGCGCTGCCGCGGATCCCTGAAAAACGACCCATACAAAATGGTGCGAACTTATGACGTCGTAGGCAATTAATGATCGTTAGATTTGTATGGGCGTTTAAAGAAAATTACTAATATCTTTGTTATTTCTGCGTTTATGTTTATAGTTCATATATTAAAAAATGTCACATTTAATGTAAGGAAGCTAAAATGAATTTTCTTCTAATAAATATTTTTAGTAGATTTTGAAATTTTATAATCTTATTTATTTTGCAAATCTCTTTTTGTCAATCTTTGCTTTTTATGTGTAAATTAGTTAACATTGACCTTATTTACCCGAATGTATCATAAAAAACAATATATTCAAACCTAGTCATCTTTACCATTCTTAGCAGCTTAATTGATTAGTGGCTTAAATAAACACAGCGGTATTTCCCTCAGTTGACAACTATCAGAAGAGCACTAGACAATAATCTCATAGCAAATATTTGTTTATGAATTTAAATATCTAGTAACTATGGATGACCGATTATTTTTGTAAATCGTGTTTTCTAAAAATGAAACCTAGATAAATTTATCGCCCTGGAAACCATCTATGCAGCTGTTTCCGAGATTCTACACAAGAATTCTTCTCTAGGCGCATGAGGGTAAAATTATTACAGATGTAACGTCACGCTGGTATGCAACGGAAGTGTTGAAAAAGAGAGAGGGAGAGCGATCGAGACCGATTGAGAGAGGGTACCTAAGACAGGGCGAACGTAGCATGAAGCAACTAGCCGTGGAGTGAGAGTAGAGAGCAAGCAAGTGAGAAAGATTGAGGAGAAAAAAAAAAAAAAAAACATACATACAGCCGAACGTAGAACCTCCTCCTTTTTGGAAGTCGGTTAAAAAGTGAGACAGAGCGAACGTCGTATCACGCACAGTGCTATGGAGTGAGAGGTGGGAGAAGATAAATTTATAATTTACATTAGTTTTCAACACTTTTTTATATTTTAATAACAATTAAATTCCTAACCTATCTTCCTTTTTCCCTTCCTCTTAGTCTCGGAAATCTAAAGCTTTAGATTTGTATAAATATTAACAAGATTAATAAATTAGTTCGCCAAAGAAGTTTCACTTCTGACATGTGTACTTTGTACGCACGCATTTTTTTTATAGATACATAAATATGTGTAAATCCTCCAAAACTCGTAATATAACTTGGTTATATTAAAATTAAGTTGAAAATACAGATAAAAATAGATTAATTACAGATAAAGGGGCATTTCGGTGATTAGATAGCTAATCCGTCAGCACATGGCTACAAGGTTTAATTAATTAATGCCTTTGATATGTCAGTGAAGATCCACGAGTATATCGGAATTCTTCAATAATCACTTGTTACTTACCGTCTATACCATTGCTTGCTTATCGCTTCGTATTGCCTAATCGTAATAAAATTCAATTGTTTTAAAGATTTACGATATTCGACAATAATCGTAAACCTAATCGAAATCTTAATTATTTATAACCGCTAAGACTAGGGCAGTGATAGCCCAGTGGATATGACCTCTGCCTCCGATTCCGGAGGGTGTGGGTTCGAATCCTGTCCGGGGCATGCACCTCCAACTTTTCAGTTGTGTGCTTTTTAAGAAATTAAATATCACGTGTCTCAATCGGTGAAGGAAAAACATCGTGAGGAAACCTGCATACCAGAGAATTATCTTCATTCTCTGCGTGTGTGAAGTCTGCCAATCCGCATTGGGCCAGCGTGGTGGACTATTGGCCTAACCCCTCTCATTCTGAGAGGAGACTCGAGCTCAGCAGTGAGCCGAATATGGGTTGATGACGATGAAGACTAGGGCAGGGATTCGCTGGATGCAGGCGGCTCAGGATAGTGATGTTTGGAAGTTCCTACAAATAGCCTATGTCCTGCAGTGGACGTTCATCAGCTGATATGATGATGATGATGATGAAATCTTATCATGCCTAAGTATATCTCAGATCTGTCGACATTTCGTGAATATAATTATTAAAATATATATATTTAAGCCCGTGTTCGTTTATGCTTAGCTTAATACAAGTCCAGTAAAAGGTAATTGGTCTGAGCCTTGTGACATGTTATGTTATATTTGTTGTTGTGATATGTTCTGTTATATTTATTTTATCACATTATTTCAATTTTTCGAAATTATTCAATCTACAGCAGGGGCGTAACTACCGCTGTATCTGCCATATCAACGAGACTGGACTACATTATAGACTACATATAGACTGGGCCCCTTTCGTGTGAAAATCAAAGTTATTAAAATGTATCATCTGGTGGAACCCGGGGAAAAAACTACAGAGTATTCACTTCAGAAATGACAAAAGACTATATATTTTTTTTTCGGGTTTTTAAGAGTACGTCCTACAAGTTAGCAACATCTTACTTGTCATGTCATATTTATTATAAGCGAGCGTTTTTGTTTCTTTTTGAGAAATCTTAAGCTTTTACTTTAAAAGGGATCATAAAATACTTTGTAAATCTTGAAAAAATAAGATAATACCGAATGTGACCCAAAAGCGAGTCAACGTTTGGACAAAAATAATAATATTATAATGATTATTATAACATTTGACATAATTATTATTATACCTAAATTGATAACGCCATATTTATGTCTGAGAAAGTTGATTGACCCAATTTTATTGATTTATCTCAAATATGTTTCATATTTTATATTAGGTAGGTATAATGCGAGTGATTTCATTTGTGTAAACAAAGGATAATGGAGAGGGCATGACAAATTTTACCGGCATGAACTGTTTATACATACATATATATGTGTGTATGCTGTATGTATGGATGCATATAAGTATGTTAAAGGCTAAGGACCGGCAACAATGGAAAAGGCATTCACAGTAAAGGGATTTTCTCTTAATTGTTAATAAAAAATCATATAACAAAATAAAAAAATCTTTTAATAAGAATAATTAAGTAAAATTAACTTTAAGGATTATTTATTGTATTATGAGCGAGTTGTACAAGGTGATGAAACTGTCGCTAGGAAGAACACCGCGTATATTTTTATAGTAATTGTTGAATGTATAAGAAAATAATAATTTAACTAAATTGTTTATTTACTCTTAACTAGCCCGTTCGCGTAAAAATCTGTTTTTTACAAATCTAGTGGGAACCACGGATTTTTCTGAGGGTAAAAAAGAGCCTTTGGGCTAAAATTTATCCAAATCGCTTTAGTAGTTTACCGTGAAAAGGTAACCTGCAGGCAAACAGGCTTTCGCAGTTATACTCGTAATAATAGCAGTGCCGGATTAAGGTAACTTAATGTCTTAAGATATCCTCCTCCTGTGAATAAAGAATTAATTAAATAAAAATCTGTTAACACTGTAGTAATATTACCGGAGGTAACTCAATGCTATCTTCCTCTGTGGGCCCCTTCCTGTGAATAAAGAATTAATTAATTAAAAAATCTGTTAATACGTACTGTAGAATATCAATAAACGTCAATTTTAAACGCACGGATTTTGGAATTGCTTAAATTTTTGTGTGCTCGTTTTTTTCACGCCCGTCTCTAGTGTCCCTTAGACGGGATACCCTTGCTTGTATTATTATTATAGCTTGGAAACTTCGTTCATAACACAACCGATATTGCGCGTGGGGCGGGGGGCGTGTAGCGATGAATGAAAAATCCACGACTGATGTACGTCACACCGCACGCACAATTTCCGCCCGTCGCTCGCATATCATGGGAGTGTTATCAACGAACTATAGTATGGATTACAGCTTCTGAAGGAAGGTGAACGTACTAGAACGCCATTGGTGATTCACCCACTACGCCGAGTAGCTACGACGTTTATCGTCTGCTATCTGTGAAACGTTAAATCAATCATTTCGGACCGAAGATAGCCGACAAAGTGACAGCTTCTACGAGTATGTAACGACGAGCTTCAATATAATATGGATTAATGATTATCACCAAAGTTGTCAGACATCGCGTGTTGAATAGATAATTATATTAAGATAGGGTATAGCTAATAGCTGACGAAATAAACAGAATGATTGAATGATAAAATTACTTAACATAAAACAAAAGTACATATATATAGCACTTCAATTTTAATTCGAATTCAAAAAATACTAAATAAAGATCTACATTCAATAATAAAAATTTTAATAAAAAAAATACAACCGACTTCAAAACCTAAAAACGTACCCACTAAACTAAAAAGTGAAAAATAACATCATAATATGTTCTACCTGCTGATCAGTATGAAGGCGGTGCTTAGCCGGCGATGTATTAATTCAAGCCATGTGAGAATATCTTATAGATTTAGATTTTGCAGACAGTGTTGTTTCATGTGGTCCTGTCAGAAATGGCTTAAATTAAGACAACACCAACATGTTATTTTTCACTTTTTAGTTTAGTGGGTACGTTTTTAGGTTTTAAAGTCGGTTGTATTTTTTTTATTAAAATTTTTATTATTTTTCCATTTTTAGTGTAAAATTTCATCTCAAACGAATACATCAGACCCCTACTGACAGTCACAACCCATCTTGGTACAAAATTCTCATTAATACAAATTAGTCAAGCCCAAGCACAAGGTAGCTACCGTAAACCGTTAAGGGGTTCCCTTAATTGACCTTGGTCTTCATCATCAGACCCCTAATAACAGACACAACTCATCTAGGTCGAAAGTTCTCAGTAATACGAATAAATCAAGGCCAAACACAAGGTAATTACTGTAAACTGTTAAGGAGTTCCCTTAATTGTCCTTGGTCTTCATCACCACAGTCACAACCTATCTATGTGGAAAGTTCTCATTAATACAAATTAATCAAGCCCAAACACAAGGTAACTGCTGTAAATCGCCGAGGAGTTCCCTCGTCTGTTTTATGGCTCCATCATCAGATCGATTTTAAACCTTCATGAAATTGTAGTGCTTAAAAGTACTAAATGGAAAAGTATACGAACACACTAGACACCCATATAATTTTCGAAAGTTCCCCTCAATTTCTCCAGGATTCCATCATCAGATCTTGACATGATGGCAATGGAACCAAATGGGGACTTTACCGTTTCAAACAAAAAAAGAATTTTTGAAATCGGTCCAGGCGTCTTTGAGTAATCGGTGTACATACATTAAAAAAAAAAATATACCGACCGAATTGAGAACCTCCTCCTTTTTGAAGTCGGGTAAAATCACTTTTACGAAAAAAATTCAAGTACAAAAACGAGCATTTCGCCGAGCAAATCACCTTTTACTAAGTCACAAACCTCTTTATCGTGAGTAACAGTCTAAGTAACGTCATAAAGTAAAAGTGACGGTCTTAATCACGGAAAAATAAAGTCTTCTTTACTACTTACTACTTTTACTGTTACTTTAGCTTTACATGAAGAAATTGTCTGTAAGTCACAAACCTCGTATGGTATGGTAACAAAAATATTATATTCGAAGGAGCACAGATCTACAATAAATTACCATCTGATATAAAAGAAGCTTAATCTATGTTTATTTAGAAGAATTTATTTTTAATTTAGAAGAACTTATAATAATTTATTTAAAAGAAATTAAAATTTTATTTATTGAATAACATGTCAACATAACACATGTTGCATCCAGTAAGCTGTATTCTACTAAATAAAATAAAATTTAAATCTAATTAGTCTGTACACACGTGAATAATTACCTTATTTATTTAATTGTATCTATACTAATATCATAAAGCTGAAGAGTTTGTTTGTTTGATTGAACACGCTGTTCTCAGGTCACTACCGGTCCGATTTGAAAAATTCTTTCAGTGTTAGATAGCCCATTTATCGAGGAAGGCTATAGGCTATATATTATCCCCATATTCCTACGGGAAGGGGAACCACGCGGGTGAAACCGCGCGGAGTCAGCTAGTTTCTCATATAAGCGAATTTAATGTAATTCTTTTGAGAAAATAAAGATCTTAAACCAGAATTATGGCCTACTTGATCCGAATATAAATAGTTATTTACGAGTATGCCACTGTCATGTAGGACATTGTAGAACGAGTGTTTTATAAGTAACACGCAATAATTCTGAAACAAAGTTAGCGAATAACATTCAAGCTGATATGAATAGCAAAAAACACAGAAGGTACCGTCCAACCGAAAATTGCCAAGAACTGTCCTACCTTTGCGCAGGTCCTAAACCGTCACAGCCTTATTTGTGCACGTCCCAAACGAAATAAGCAAACATATATTTTCAAACATACTCATCGTAGAGTTTATATTCCATTCGGAAATTTTTAACGCGTTCCTAATATGGCACATTAGAAGGACAAGGTGTACTTTATAAGTTGTTAACTTGCCTAACCATCTACATTTGAATCAGTAAACATACTAAATATGTCACAACAATCTGTACTAATACTAAGCTGAAGAGTTAGTTCGTTTACTTGAACGCGCTTATTTCGGGAACTACTGGTCCGATTTGAAAAATTCTTTCAGTGTTTGATAGCCCATTTATTGAGAAAGGCTATAGGCTATAAATTATCCCCATACTCCTACAGGAACTGGAACCACGCGAGTGAAACCGCGCGACGTCAGCTAGTAATTCATAAGGGTATTACTATATATAGGTAGCCGCCTTTTTTATGGCGAAATATTCAAAACACTTGATTTACATTTGACCAATAGTTCAAAAGTTTTGTAGTACTTTCATGCTACAAAAAATAATTAAAAATTGGTTCAGTAGCTTAGTCAAGAATAGGAAAAAAATTGACAGATTTACGAATAAATTAACATTCATAAGTAAGTACATATATGAATTTCAAAAATTGAATTTTCATATACCTAAAAGCTTTTTAGATATTAAATTACCTATATTAGATTGCCATAAATCAAGATATGAAGCCGAAAATAAGCTGAGCGTAACAAAAATTCAATATAAGTACGCTATGGAATCCTCATGGGGTGATATTAAGTAGATAAAAAAGCTTCTGTGCGTGTTATGTCTGGATAAATCCAGTTATCGTGAGCGCCGATGCGATGACCCTGGCTTTATCACATATTTATTGATGTAAGCTGCTGCCTATGGTTTCATTACACCGAAATAATGCGATATCTAATGGTAAAGTTAGTTAAAAGTTATCGTCGTCTTACATTCATCATTGTTACTAATTTAACGGCTTACTACAGGACCTGGTAGTATAGCGTAAATTTTCACCCATGGCCGATTAGATATTTACCCCTCCCCTATTTTAATATTATTAGTTTAATTTTATTAAATACAACAATTAATATTGTACAACTTATTGAAAATCAAAACAAATTACCTCTGCTTCGGACGAAGCAGACACATTTGACGGCCTCCGTGGCGCAGTGGTATGCGTGGTGGATTTACAAGACGGAGGTTCTGGGTTCGATCCCCGGCTGGGCTGATTGAGGTTTTCTTAATTGGTCCAGGTTTGGCTGGTGTTTGGAGGTAGGAGGGGTTTTTAGCCGGTAGGAGTCCGGCACTACCCTAACGGGTGTCCATGAGGATTTTCCCCCTACGAAAAAAAAAGGTTAGGCTGGTAAGAGGCTTCGGCCGTAGCTAGTTACCATCCTACCGACAAACGTACCGCCAAGCGAATTAGCGTTCCGGTACGATGTCGTATAGAAACCGCAAGGAGTGTGCATTATCATCCTCCTCCTAACAGGTTAGCCCGCTTCCATTTTAGACTGCATCATCACTTACCATCAGGTGAGATTATAGTCAAGGGCTAACTTTACCCTGCATCATGAAATTCAGCAATATATCAGCCTATTAAATTGATAAACTTTGGACAAGATACAAACGTTTCAATATCGTTCACGTACGGTGGCATTCACCTTGGATTAGTGACGCGCCGTCGAATCATCGACAGTCGATACGTTAATTAGGTTTGTACAAGTATTTTTTTCAACGCGTATCTTATCAGGCGTGTATCTAATAGACCTTGTGTGTAAAGTGTGTGTAAAGCTTTTGAATATGTAAACATTTTGTTATAATCGTGTAACTATCGTGTCGGCTAAGTTATCGGCTATATATCAGCCCATAATTATGTTATCCAGTAATTCGTTTCTAGTTTTTGGTAGTGACTAATTTGTTAGCTTCGTCTGAATCGATTCTAGATTATCGACGTATCGGTTATGGCTAATTTTCCTGTTTTTTATTTTGTATTTTTTTTTATTTTGTCTATTCATACTATATTCTTAAATCACCCCTGTATTAGGGCGTGCAAGGTAATTTATCTCTCACGACTCTTCATGTCTATGTCATTCTAAGTTTAATGTTGAGACGTAATACATAAAAAAATTGGCTATGAGTAGGTATTTTTTAAGCAAAATCTTAAAATAATAAGCAAATATTTTACATGATCAATCCTACTAATATTATAAACGGGAAAGTTTGTATGGATGTTTGTATGGATATTTGTTTAGATGTGTGTTGGGATGTTTGTTACTCTTTAACTCCGCTATTACTGAAGTGATTTGACTAAAATTTAGAACCGAAATAGATTTTACTCTGGATAAACACATAGGCTACTTTTAATTCCGGAAAAATCATGGTTCCCGTGGGATTTGTGAAAAACTGGATTCCATTGATTAAATTAAATGTTAATGTAATCCACCGATAGCTTTTTGCATCAGCGAAACTACAAGATTTATAATTGTGAATTAAAATATTGGTAACATCTATTTACCAAAAATATAAAATAGTTGAAAGTATATTTAAAGATGTTTATAAAGTATTTTCATGGTTAATTAAATGGTCAACACAATTTGGCGCCATTTACAATTAAAAAAATCCAATATAATTAAAAGAATTCAATAAAATGAACCTTCGTATATGATTCATTAGGTACATTGTATTGATTGTGGAATTTTATTATTGAAAGTAGGCTATTACTGCCCAGACGTCTCTCCAGGGGGTGGGGATGACGTCACCGGCGGCACATCCCTATAACCACATACCCGTAACCTTATTGTGTTGTAGTCTCTATAGTCAAACTATGGTTATTTATTGCGTGTTCTACCGTCATAAAACTATGACGTCAGTGCATTAAGATTAAGAATTAAAGAGGAGAACTAAAAAAAAAATGTAAAATGCTAGTCGGACTTGCCCATCGATGATTCCGTACAAACCTTTCTTCAAAATAAGTCGAAAACTATATCATTAAAATAAAAATCCGTTTTGAGCTTGTGCCAATGAAAACCTTCCATACGATAACCCACATGTCATGGTTAACGCAATTCAAAATCGAATTTCTGTAATTGTTCTTTGGATAAAAGCTGTTTCATTTTGTGATTTAATTACAAATTTTCAGTTTTTTTGGCTATATTTGTAGTCTATGAAGATATTACTTACCTTACTTACTTACTTTGATATTTCTAGGTTAAATCTACTTTTTGATAGTTTTGTTTTAAACTTTTTGGTTCAAATATAACAAATGCATTCCCAAGCACTAACGCCCAAAATTGAAAATGCAACACTATTCAAAAAAAAGCGTCGTGTTTTAAAAACGCTGTCGTGTGAACATATACTTGGGAATGCATTTGTTGTATTTGAACGCTTTTTTAACGTTCGTTAAAAAAACTCTCGTGCGAATGAGAGCTTAGGCAAATCATTTAGTTAGTCTGACGGTCAATTTAGTCGAAGTCAGTATCAACCAGTATCAACTAACTTTTGTTGTTCTGGAATCATTCAAAGCCAATTAAACTGCTGCAACTAAAGGAGATTGCGTGTCACTCTTGCTCAAAAATAATTAAGGATGAGCTCACAAGAGCTTAAATAAAAAGAAACAAAATAAATATTTAATGTAACCAATAAATGGTTACATTAAATATTTATTTGTTTCTTGCAAGAATTTCTCAATAATAGTAATCAGCCCGGATTTGGGAAGTTGGTTACATTAAATATTTGTTTTCTTTCTTCCAACAATATTATAAAGCTGAAGAGTTTGTTCGTTTGTTTGATTGAACGCGCTAATCTCAGGAACTACTGGTTCGATTTGAAAAATTCTTTCAGTGTTAGATATCCCATTTATCGAGGAAGGCTATATGTTATCCCTATATTTCTACGGGAAATTCTTCTATATGTTACGGGAAATTCGGCTATATGTTATCCCTATAATTCTATAACCACGCGGGTGAAACCACGCGGCGTCAGCTATTTTCTAAATAATTGTATTCAGCCCAGAATTTTTAAGTTCGAATTCTCGTTAAGTTTTATAGGAAATCCTTAACTTTTATCAATTAATATCGATATATATCACGTCCTATCCAAAATTAATATTGTTTATATTAAATATGTTATGAGTCAACTACCCTATTAGCTCGTGGTGCTTGTGCTTTTTGGGCCCGTGTGCGCCAAGCTTAAGGTTCGTCGGGAATGTGGCTTATGAGAGCGGCGTTATCTGATGTCTCCCACAATCCTTTGACCGTCGCATCAACACCAATCAACAGTAATCGAGCCGCTGATTGCAATGAGCTCATTCCAAATTTTATGCCTAGATAGCTCAATGGTAGGATTCAAATTCGTGAAGTCCTAAGTTCTATTAATATACAGGTTGTTCGGAAGTATTTCCCATAACTTCAAGGTGTTGACGAGTCCATAGTCCAACGCGTTATAGGAGACGAACTGCAAAAGTATGTTTTTTAATTAAAAAATAAAAACTTTTTTATGTTTTCGTAGTAAGTAATGTAATTTTAATAATTCCGACTATCCATGTAACACACGCCTTTACCTATCCTTGCGTTTTAAAATACGTAAAACCAAGCAGTTAATATTAACTCACTTGGCGACGGTTTGTCAACTTCGCCAAAATGGAAGCGTGGACACGAGCTACAGGTCTCTACGTGGCTTCTGAATACTCTGGCGGCTTGGCGACGTTGCCACTATAATGTACACCATGGCGCCTTAATGAGGCAGAGCTTTAAGGATGCCTATAAGAGGCACATTTTAAGATATTCCTTGAATATTTTTAATTAATTTTCGGTAAAGAACATAACCTCAGAGTTATGGGAAATACTCCCCAGCACCCTGTATAGTCAAGTAATCGTATACTTTGTTTACATAAGGAAGTCCGTTTGCTTCCGAATGTGGTGGTAATGTTTTTTTTTATTGTTTACAAGTTAGCCCTTGACTACAAGGTAAGTGATGATGTAGTCTTAGATGGAAGCGGGCTAACTTGTAAGGAGGAGGATGAAAATCCACACCCCTTTCGGTTTCTACACGACATCGTACCGGAACGCTAAATCGCTTGGCGGTACCTCTTTGCCGGTAGGGTGGTAACTAGCCACGGCCGAAGTCTCCCACCAGCCAGACCTGGACCAATTAAGAAAATCTCGATCTGTCCAGCCGGGATCGAACCCAGGACCTCCGTTTTGTAAATCCACCGCGCATACCACTGCGCCACGGAGGCCGTCAAAAGTACAGACAATAACCCAGATCAATTGATAGACGTTGATGACGGTAAAACTGAAGTAACCGTAGACAGAGAAAGTGAAGCAACAAACCTACAGTTTACACACACAAACGCACTTGGTCTACACAACAACCACCATAGGACTTCCCGGAGAGATTAACTAATAATGGTTGTTATATAAGAGCCGTAATATCAAGAAATCATAGTGAATAGGTATATTGTTTGGGCTATCGATCGAGTCATTGAGCAATGCACGCACAGACGGTCCATTAGCCGTAGACATAACAAAAGCGCTCTCCTTCAGTTTACAATGTCACTATAATAATAGGTTGGAGAAATTTGATATACGCTGGGAAAGGCTTGAAATGTATCTTACTATATTATGTCTAATATCTATGTTCGTTGTCAATAGTATCAATAGGGTAGTAGACTCATATCAAAATTATTTTAAACAATACTCATTTCATGTAGTACTTGGAACAAAAAAAAACATACACTCGAATTGAGAACCTCCTTCTTTTTTTAAAGGCGGTTAAAAAGGGTCCGAAATACACAAATTTTAATAAAATATAGTAAAATTTGCTTAGAAACTCTAGTTAAAAATACGTATTTAATGTACTTATTTTTCTAAACACCAAAAACATTGTCATCCATTTCGTGACGTCATAGCATTGGTAAACACACACACGAGGAAATAGGGGATTCCGATTTTTTTGCTTTAAGCCGATTTAAGAGTAAGTAGGTACTTAAATTCAGTTTTTCTAGAATCTCGTTACAATGCAGAGATAGCAATTACTATACTTTCGGCGTGAATATAAAAGAAATGCTTTTAATACAAATTCAATGCGCTATGACCAAGTATGTAGTAAATAAAACTTAGTTGACTTAATGTCACAGATAAATTATTATATTTCGTAGCGTTTACGCCGTTAAGTCGAAAGTTAATTTTAAAATTAAAATTTAAGAATTCTAGTCTCAATAATTACGATATACATATTTTTTACGTAGAACTATAATGAACAATCTAAGACTGTTTTAAAAAAGTGTCAACTAGCCTGTTAAGTAATAAGTATATTAAGCTGTATAGAACGAGAGCATATAATACCAACACCATCCTTATTTAATAAAAGTTAAAAGTTTGTCACCTCATCTATAATATATACTTATAATAAATCTGTAGAGAGGTCAGGTCTGTACATGAAATATATTTCCAAAATAATTACCAGTTGATTATTAGTGATCGATACTGATGCCAAAAATGCAATCAGTAAAGTTTTCGTCTGTCTGTATGTTCGTTAGAGAAAAAAAACCTACTCGAAGGATTTTAACAAAACTTAGTACAATTATTCTTCATACTCCTGGACAGGTTATAGTATACTTTTCATCATGCTACGATCAATAGGAGCAGAGAAGTGAAGTGAAATGTTGAGAAAACGGGAGAAATTACTCCATTTTTACAGCGATACTACTGTAAGGCCTAGATTAAAAAAGTCTAAGGGCGGGCGAAGTCGCGGGCGTCTGCTCGTCATCAATATAGGTTATACTAGCCTGTAAATACGCTAGGAGCCTTGGACCTAGGGTTGGACTTACGGTGAGTTTCGACTTTTAGGAGGTAGAAGAACTCAAATGGCATATGAAGACATCTCCAGTTGCCATTCACTTAGCTTCACAGCAATTCTTCGAAAGTCACATCTGCTGCTTTGCCTGTTCTTCTCCACATTGAAATTCTTCATTACATCTTGTTCTCCACGTGGAAACACAACCTTAGTATGGACATAGATACGTCACAGGCTCTCTTTTATTTCAAGTATACAGTAATTGACTTTCCGTTTGTTTTGCTTTGAAACGAAACGTTAGACGTGTTTACATGTTCGCAAACTTTTTGCACATTAACGCGTCGCATCGCCTACGCGTATTTTGATTAAAATTCCACTCGGTGAATAAATTAGTTTCAGGTTTTCACATTGTTACATTTGGAAATACGCTAAATGTTTCGGAAAATTTATCTCTTTTATGAATAAACGGGGAAAATTTATACAGGTAAATACACAATTATAATGATGCACTTCAGTATTCTTTGGATTTCTATATTATTGAATTTTTGTATTTTCTTTCAAGGTTATGAGAAAATTTTGACCTTGATCTTGGTAAACTCGGAAACAACTTGGTTCGAAATGAAAAATTATTTCTGTAATTAATAGTCAATTGAACGAGGGAGGCTATGCTATGTACACATATACATAGGCTATATAACATCTCTATGCAACCTACAAGAGAGGAGCATCAATGACGAATTTTGAAAGCTAGGCTGTGTAAACGATTAAATTTACACAAAAATGTACAACAAGGTCCACTTAGGACAGGATAGGGCTTTTGTAGGGACTGAGCCGCCTGCATATACTATTAATTAATACTTTTTAAGTTCCTCTTTGAAAATTCTAAAAGGCATTCCGCGGACGATATCGCTGACATCATGATTTAGATTCCATATTTCACAAAAATGTACGAGCTTATTAATAGATGTAGCTCGTATATAGGTGAGCCAATTTTTCACGTAAACATCCTAGCAGGTCGCGGGCGGCGGCAGTGGCGGCACACAAGGCGCAGTTCTAGGCCGATCTATTTCGGCGGTGCTCTTTGTCAATGGCGACGAGCATTAGTACACCTGCCAGTTCACTGAACCACAATTTTTTTCTTATCGATACATCTCGTTATCTTTGAAAATTGTTTTCCCCTGCCAACCTAACACAAATGTGTTTTCTATAAAAATATGTGGTTGGTGGAGCTTCGTCTGGAACATGGTTCTTCCAAGTTTCATGGTTCAATTTTTAATGATTGTAAAACAGCGATAAGTTACTAACCGCGGTCTCGCTGGTTTAGTTCCCGTTTCTATACGTGGATAAAGAATATAGCCAATGATACTCGTTGAAAATGTAGCTTTCGGATATTGAAGGAATTTTTATGATCGATCGTAGTAGAATTTGAGTTAAATCAAACAAACAAAATATCAAATCTTTGCCCATGCTATTGAAGTGTCAAAAAATGCAAGTTTCATATCAAATTTTATAAACGTACTAAATAAAGATATTTCAGGAGGTTGACTTTAAAAACATTCTTGTAGAACTTTCATACAACTCTTTTTGTTTTTACTCTGACTGATGGACTATATAGTTAGCCCACTTAATGGGAAGTGGGAGACTATATGCTCCCGACCGATTTTTTTTTTGGCCACGGCCGCCAATCTCGTTGAAATTAACTTGTAACTTGTTAATTGTACGCAGGAGATATTATAGTACACAAGTGTGTGCGCAAGCACAGGTGCACTCTTTTTCCTTCACTCTCGACCGGTGAAAGATCAGGCGCAAGACCGACGGCTGTACGTGCTCTCCGAAGCTGGGGTGTTCAAGCTGCTATTTTGTTTTTTCTTGTAAGAAAAATCCCAATAACGAATTTTTTAGTAGACTGACCCGGGTTTAGACGCCTGGACTTCATTGTCCGAAGGTAAACCTGCTATCCACGGTACCAATGAGGCCTGGAATTTCTTATACTAATCAGTATATGAAAGAAATTAAGTATGAATATTTTATACTCCACACATACTCGTAGTCTGTAATCTATACTTATAATAAATCTGTAGAGAGGTCCATTCTGTACATGAAATATATTTCCAAAAAAACTATCAGCGGGTGATTAGTGATCGATACTGATACCAAAAATGCAATCAGTAAATCTTCACCACGCTTCGACCAATAGGGGCAGAACAGTGAAGGGAAATGTTGGGAAAACGGGAGAAATTACTCCATTTACAGCGATACTATTGTAAGGTCTGTAAAGGTCTGTAAGATTAAAGATGTTTAAGGGCGGACGAAGTCGCGGGCGTCCTCTAGTGAGTAATATAATGTAACGATGACGAAGTATGATGAGAATGGATAAAAATAGAATGTTTTTTTTAAATAGCAATTAAGCCTATTAGGATTATTTATACAGGAACAAAGGTATTATGATATTGTTAATAAGTAAATAATCCGTTTATCAGATTTACGAAGCTACAGGTATTCGATGGAGAAGATAGATAAGTCAAGAATAATACCTTTGTAGAGTTAACATTAAGTTTACATTTTGTTATTGTTCTTCTTGAAATTATTTCAAAATATGTCGCAATAAATGTTATCGGAAAAATATTGTTTTCAACAAAATGAAGGGCACCTAAGACAAATTGCTCTTAATTTTGCACTATTTTGATTTTATTTATATATCGGTATTCAGTGGCGTAACTAGGTAACCTATTCCTACTCGGACTATAGCCGCCCTCGCTACGCTCGTGCGTCTAAAAACCCTGGGGAATTGATTCTTTCCACCCTCGGTTAACAATCTACTATATCAGCATTTTTTCGTTTCCGAAATTTTCAAATTTTAGTTCGATCGCGATTTTCTGGTAAGGATTAGTGAGAGCCCTGGTTCATTGCACCTTGGATAGCTACACCATTGTAGTATATTTTGACTTAATTACTTCTTTAATTTGTCAATATATGTAGCTAGGTTTTACCTTGGTTTTAGCTATAAAATATATACACTATTTTCAAATTGGGGTTTTGTTCATTTTGTAAGTTTTAAAACTAGTATGTCGATTATTTTTGTTTTGTTTAGTTTACCTATTTGATGTTTGTTGATAATGTAAGTCGCGGTTTATAAATTACACTAATTTTATTAAGTGGAAAGAGTTTTTCCTTTAAGTGGTAATTGGTGCTGGAATGGTGATCCCGCACTAAAAAGCGAAGTGTTGGTCGACCCCCCTCCAGGTGGACTGACGACATCAAGCGAAGCGCAGGGATTCGCTGGATGCAGGCGGCTCAGGATTGTGATGTTTGGAAGTCCCAACAAAAGGCATATATCCTGCAGTGAACGTCCATCGGCTGATATGATGATGATCTATTCTGTAAAAAGGCAATAGGTAGGGCGCATAGTTCGAAGAGCCGATGGACGTTGGGGTCCCAAAGTGCTGGAATGGCGACCCCGCACTAGTAAGCGCAGTGTTGGTCGACCCCCCACCAGGTGGACTGACGACATCAAGCGAGTCGCAGGGATTCGCTGGATGCAGGTGGCTCAGTATCATGATGCTTGGAAGTCCCTACAAAAGGCGTATATCCTGCAGTGGATGTCCATCGGATGATATGATGATAATTCTGTAAAAATGTCTAATTATTTAAGTACATACTCGTACCATCGAAGTATAATAGCTTATAGTGTAGTATCAGCTCGTTCGATTGAGTATTTTGTTGTGTAGTGAACCGATATTTGGCAGCGCCGTAATCTATTTATGTTTGTTGGCAGAGAGCAAGGAGCGACTGCAGAGGGCGCCCTTCGAGACCGCCCTCCATCACGCCGGTGAGTTACCTTTGAACTTAGTGAGTTACGTATTTTTTAATGCTTCAGGTTCTGATCTTTTGAAGTTGTTAGGTTTAAAAGACTAGAGCCGGTCCGTTTGTTTATTATAAGTTTAATTGAAAGTGGGTTTATTTATTACTAGTTAACGCCCTGCGATTTTACCCGCGTATTTTCCGTTCCAGTGCAAATAAGGGCATAAAGTATAGCCTACGCAAGTGGAAATAGAATTTTCAAAATCGGTTCAGTAGATCTCATTATAATATTTATTTTGCAATTTTCTTTATTATAAACTTGTTATGTATAAGTACAATTTCTGTTACACATAAAAAAGCAATAAATTTAATTTTTTTTTATTATTTTTAAAGAGTAAAGTTAGCGTTTTTAAAGATTAAAAGATTAGTTAGTAAGCGAGATCGAAATTTAGTTCTTCAGTCGTAAATTCTTTCATGCTTTACCATTAATTTTCTGTCCTTATGTGAGGTAGAAAATGTAACTATGAATGAGTACCATATTATAGATTTATCGTCAAAAGCTAGTTCAATATAATTTATTAGAAACCACAAAGATTAAAGTAAAAATACCCGTACTAACAGATATTGTTTTAGATGTTAACTTTTGTGAATTTCAAACGTTGCTTATACCAACAAATGGTGGAATCGTTTCATTTTCAACTGTTCATCAAAAGAAACAATAAAATCTCAAGTGCGAAAATAATCTCGCTTTTTTTGATCCGCGTGACACGATGTTTTGGCGGGAAAGTTGTATTTATAGAACACGACAGACGGCCATCTTGTTTTGCATGACAAATGAGTTTAAGCAGTGCCGGATTAAGGAAACTTGATGCCTTAAGCAATTTTCCACTAAGGGCCCATGTATCCATTAGTGAATTACAAAAAAACGCACGGTTTTTGGAGTTTACTCCTTAAGAATAGATTTTTCATATATAGCCCCCCCAATGAAAATATTATGGGCAGTGAAATTCGATGAACGAATGACAGCGTTACGTTTTTGTGCGCTACCTATTTTGCGCACCTTTCACCGCCAACAGCATATGCACGCCACGGCCTGCTGCTCCTCGGTTGCGCACCTTTCACTTTTTACGCGTCAGTATTGAGACGTACATAGCGTAAACTGCGGGGCAACATACACCTATTTAGACAGTCGATCTATAGGAGTAAATTCCATTCGTGCGTCTGAGCTGACACATACTTTTTTTTAATTGCTTATATTTTCGTGTGCTCGTTATTTTCTCGGTTGTCTCTGGTACCTAAACGCGATGCTCTAAGAAATTGCTTAAATAGCTTTACTAATAATTTATGAAGTTTATAATATTTAAGAGTTTTAAGTCTATAATATTGTTATTACCTTGTACATAAATATTACTAAACTTGTGATTAGTTGTATAATTCCATTCATGGTCGAAATAACGTATAGTTACTGTACTATTACGTCAAAAAAGTGTAAAGATTTTTAACAAAAGAAAAAGTATTTATTGAATAAAAGTTCTTAAACTTCGTCTTAGAATTTGAGTTAGCTTAACGATTTATTAAATCATCTATATGTAAAGACGATTTAAGTTTTTCGAATACACGTTAGGGACCTCTATAGCCGCGGCGGTAGCTACGCCCCTGCTTTGGTTTAGAAATATATTGTGATGCGCAAGACAGGCTCAACTTTGCTATATCTTTTTTTTTAAATGACTATCTGGAGGGGAACAGTAATATACTGTTCGCCTGTGGGTACGACGGCCCCTTTATCATTGAGCTATTGACGCCGACTTCTCAACTGTACTTACTCTGTAGTAGTGTAAAAAGCTGAAAAGCAGTAATTTTTCGTTTTCGTTTTTTTAATAACCATGATTTTTTAATAACAATGAAACTTGCCCATTTCAATCCCGAGTCCTAAAACCCGTACGAACACGACTGCTATTTAAGAGTCCATGTTTGTACTGACTGGATCCCTCCCTGCGTAGAAACGCGCGCAATATGCGGTATCTGGACGCAATAGAAATTGAAACGCGTTTATTTCGAAATTATCTCAAACATATCACAATATCTCTAGTACACCAGGTCATCCAGGACAATACCCTGCGATCTTGTATCGAATCGTAAATCTATGCTGCGATGTGTGGCATAATCCAGAAAATAGCCCCAGCTCAGGATAATGCTACATGACCATTAACATTAGGACACGTAGCGCTGATTTTCAGCTGGAACCTGTGTAATATGCCTCATATAGACAGGCTCTAAATAACTGGGCAACTTAAATAAAATTTTGCAACAACAAAGAGTAGTCATTTACGAGAGACATACGTCCACTCAGTATTTGCAAAGAAATAAAGTAAGCCATTAAAAATAATGGAAACAAGCGTTGTAAGAATTAACTCTCCCCAATGTCAAAGACATAAAGTGCACGATGTCGTAGGCATTAAATTTACGATCGACCGTTATGTCCTAGGTCATAGCTTTTACTTTGATATCGTATTCTTACGGGTTTTAGGACTCGGGAATGAAAATGGCAAGTTTCATTGCTTAGGTTATTAAAAAACTAATTTATATCTATCAAAGAAAGCGGAAAATTACTGCTCTTCAGCGTTTGTCGTGACAATGTCTTATAATTCGATGGAGCCGGCTGCACACTCAAAAAAAGATGACATCATGCGTCGTTTCCTCGCTCTAGGGTTGCCAACTTTTTTTACAAGAAATAAAATATATTCTGGTCTATGAAGATTATTAAACAGTATTTTAGAAAAACGAACATTTTCTTTTGAAAAATGCAACCAATAGATCAGTATTTTCTTATGACGTTGTCACGTTCAACTATCGTCAGTAAACCGACTTTACAGACGTACCTACGACGTACAAGGCTTACCTTAGTTTAATATCTTATGCACGCCACTGGAAGGTGGCCATGAGAACTCCTGTCAATCAAGATATAAAGGTATTGAGTTGTTGTGGCAAAATCTCTGATGCTATCTTTCTACATGTTAGAAAAATTATATAAAAAGTTCGTTTAAAATTCTCATTTTCTAGCTTTATTTCTGTATTTCAAAAAAAATATACCGAGAATGACATGGAAACCCGTTTATCTAAAAATTGTTGCTTTAGTTCTTGACTTTGTTATTGCTTCTTCAGATTTACACACCAACGCGCCTTACACATTAAAAAGAAAGAAAGAAGAAATAAAAGATCTTTAATTTTAAGTAATGCCACACATCATAATATTAAATTATAAAATGGATGGATGGATGGATGGATGGATGGATGAATGTGTGGCATAATCTAGAAAAAGGCCCCTACTCTGATTTTTGCTACATGATTCTAAAAATATAGCTCTGATTTTTAGTTAGGACACAGTAAAGTTGCATTAATACGAGTACATACAAGATCAAACCGTAGAAAGTAAATAATGTGTACAAAAAAAAAAAAGGTTAAAATAAAAAATCAATCTCAAAAAACACGTAAACTCAAAAATAAAATCTACGTTTGTAATTTGTTATCTAACCGTTAGCCATTGTTAACCGAACGACTTGTCTTTCATTAACGATTTAAATGTTTTTATTATCAACAAAGCGTTGAGATTGGTTGCGAGACGTTACCCAGTGCATATTGTTTACCTTCTTCAGATACAGAAATAGATTCATTTATTTTTCTCACGAATATATATACGAAATTGGACGATTCAGAACGAACGCTTTGGTTGCGAGAACAAAGGATAAAACCATTGATGTGAAATGGACGGAGCCTGCCATAGCCAGACCTGCTTCATTTAATGAAGGCTGAAAGTTCGTCAGCCTATGTCTATGTATGTCATTCATCATATCATATCAAATTTATGAACAAAATTGTCTGTCATTTTCTGAGGAAAACAAGCTTAGATTTGGTATATATCTTATACTAAACTAGTAGTTTTTGCCCGTTTTTTACACCATTTAACTACGCAAAAAGGTATTTTTACGGAGCTCTTTAACCGACAAACAAGAATACTAATGATTTTAAACTTATTTCGTGGTTGTTCATTATGAATGATATTTAAACGGGTACATACCACGATAAAACGACGAGATTTTTATTGTCGATATTTCGACCCAGTTGCATGGATCGTGGTCACGACGGGACTGAAGTTGCGAGATGAGAAGTGAAGTCAGCTATTAGGGGCAAAATCGATCTACCCTCTTTCTTGTTCTTTTTCTTTTTTCAACGACCTCGCGTTTTTGGCTGTTTAGGCAAACCACACTCACGACATCGCTTTTGTTATTATGCGTATCGCGGCGCCCCCTTGGTTTGCACAATTCTACCACCGGGTTCCACTCGCTGGCTAGTTTGAAACCATCTTCCCGATTGAAATTTTTGTATTTTCGAATATCAATGGCTTCTCGAACTACTCGGGGTATATGTGATGTGATGTGTCCTAGTCAAGGTCCGACTAGATGGTAGTTTTAGTCACACTGTTTACCGGAAGCAGACACACACGGACAGATATTTACATGGCTCTTCGCATCACCATCCACGACACCTTGCGTCAGTGGCTACCACCCTCTTCAATCGCGCTCAGGACCTGTGTGATGACGTTCACATCCAGGCTGAGCTGGAACATATAAGCAAGGTGTTACGTCGAAATGGTCATAAGCCCCTTGTATTAAAAAATAGTTCACATCAACGGAGAGAACAACCTTTGGAAGTCGAAAGAAGAATGGCCTACTTACCTTTTGTTAAAGGGGTAACTGATAAAATTGGATCGTTCCTAAGGAAAAAATACAACATAAAGACTGTGTTTACTCCTTTACAAAAGATCGCCCACATGATGCGTTCTCCAAAGGATCGTTTGCCATACCAGTGTCCGGGTGTGTATAAAATCGACTGCAGCTGTGGTAGCTCTTATATTGGACAAACGAAGAGGCCCATAGCAACCCGTGTAACAGAACATATACGAGCGATAAAAAACAACGACCCGCAAAAGTCTGCGATAGCTGATCACATTCTACAACCGGGAACTAAACATTGGATTGAGATCCATAATCCACGCATTATTTCCACGGACCGCCACTATATACCCCGAGTAGTTCGAGAAGCCATTGAAATTCGAAAATACAAAAATTTCAATCGGGAAGATGGTTTCAAACTAGCCAGCGAGTGGAACCCGGTGGTAGAATTGTGCAAACCAAGGGGGCGCCGCGATACGCATAATAACAAAAGCGATGTCGTGAGTGTGGTTTGCCTAAACAGCCAAAAACGCGAGGTCGTTGAAAAAAGAAAAAGAACAAGAAAGAGGGTAGATCGATTTTGCCCCTAATAGCTGACTTCACTTCTCATCTCGCAACTTCAGTCCCGTCGTGACCACGATCCATGCAACTGGGTCGAAATATCGACAATAAAAATCTCGTCGTTTTATCGTGGTATGTACCCGTTTAAATATCATTCATAAACAAGAATACAACTATGAGACATCGATACTATAGGGACAGTTTATAATAATCTTATGTTCTTAAGTCTTATTTTAGTGTTAATCACACTAATATTATAAAATCTGCATTTTGAGGAATTTTGTTAATTCTCTGCTTATGTGAAATCCGCCAATCCGCATTGGACCTGCGTGGTGGACTATTTTGGCCTAACCATTTTGAGAGGGAGACTCGAGCTCTGCAGTGAATATGAGTTGATAATTAAGATAATGATGACGTTTTATACTTGGACAATTAGGGTCTGGGTCCTTGAAATCTGTTTCTTTCCAAAGCCACCATAGTCCAAACTATAATTGGCTACCGTAGGTACCTATGGTAGGCGTATAGGCTGCCTACTTTGAGTCTTCATAAAATGAGGTAAGTCTGACTATTGCAAGCTTTTGATCCATACGATACAACTTATGACCGTTAAAGCATCAAACACACTGACGTCAAGGTGGACGCTAAAGCTTCAGGGAGTTTATTTATAAAATGACAAGTGAACTCCCGCGACTTTGTCCGCGTGGAATTCATTTTTTTACAAATCCCGCGGGATCCTTTTGACGGCGCGAGAATCTTTTGACGGCCTCCGTGGCGCAGTGGATTTACAAGACGGAGGTCCTGGATTCGATCCCCGGCTGGGCCGATTGACTTTTTCTTAATTGGTCCAGGTCTGGCTGGTGGGAGGCTTTGGCCTTGACTAGTTACCACCCTACCGACAAAGATGTACCGCCAAGCGATTTAGCGTTCCGGTACGATGTCATGTAAAAACCGAAAGGGGTGTGGATTTTCAATTTTCTCCTAACAAGTTCTTCAAGTTGACTTCTTCTTCAAAAACGCAGACATCGTACATGTACAGTACATCACCGGCTTTGCACCGGCTTCATTCTGATCAGCGGGTAGAACATAATAATATTATGATGTTATTTTTCGCTTTTTAGTTTAGTGGGTACATTTTTTGGTTTTGAAGTCAGTTGTATTTTTTTTTTTAAATTTAAAAAAAAAAAAAATTTGACATATCTTTTTTATATGACCTATATTGCCATTCTCCTCCAACTAGTCGGGAAAGACTGTATTAGGAATGGGTACGACAATAGACCAACGGGGCGGGGTTCGAACCACCACTCCTTGGTGATGAGTCCGACCGCTTTACCGTTGAGCTATATGAGCTATTGAGGCTCATGATTGCCAGTATATGCAGCCAGCCAGTAATTGACCTGCGGGAAGGATTTTTGATATATTGATCGCCAAACATCTGAAACCCGCAAGCAACAGCTGTAAGCTGTAACTGTAACTCAAGCTATAACAAGCATCTTGTTTTTCACAAATTTTATTATAAACAATACAGAGAAGGCGAGAGACGTTGTCCAGTGTCAGACAATGACGTTCATATATTTCACAATGTTTACGAGTGCAGTGTGGTTATCAATGAAACGAAAAACAGCATAAATTATTCTGTTAACTTATTTTGATGGGCGTTTCTCTGGTTGTTTTTGTGTTATTAAGTGTCGTAATGTTTTTAACGGACTTCAAAAAAGGAGGAGGTTATCAATTCGTCGGAATCTTTTTTTTGTGTTTGTGAACCGATTACTCGAAGACGCCTGAACCGATTTGAAAAATTCCGTTTTCGTTTGAGAGAGTATGCTTTTCAATTGGACTTTAATTAACACAGCACTACCTTGGTACCGCCTTCAAACTGATCACACTGAGCAAACTGAGAAGGTAGCACATACGATGTTATTTTTCGCTTTTTAGTTAAATAAATAACATTAAAATACAATTTTGAAGTCAGTTGTATTTTTTTATTAAGAAAATTCTTTGGCATGCAGGTTTCCTCAAGATGTTTTCTTTCACCCTTTGAAACACGTGAAATTTAATTTCTTAAAAAATTAATGGTAGACTGCCTGGCCCTAATTTACTTGATATGTAATGACGTAACAAAAATAAATCTTATTATCTCTTAGTATTATTATTATCTCTTAGTATCGATTACTTCACACATCAATTAATTAATTGTAGTAACCTGTGGAACCACTTTATCTACAAATGGAAAGACTTATTTTAATCTCTACTAATCTAAAATAGTTTCTTTCTATCCATTACATAGGTTTCTATGTTTATATTGTTTATATAATGTAAAACGTAATTAGTTCTGAAGCATTGAAATTGTAAAAAATCGATAAAATAGTTTCAGTAGCTTAGAGTCTAAGCGTTGTGTTGTTCAAACAAACACACATATTAATTTTGTATTCTCGTAAATTACTAAGATGGCAGAGATTTAATAATTTACAGACATTATAGAGTTGCTGTAAGAAATATATATTTTATAGGAATTAGGAACCTACTTCAATAGGCTACTCGCCTGCTGTATAAAACTAAGTAGATTTTTTGCATATAGGCAGTTTAGATACCTATAGATAGATAGATATAGAAACTTAATCACATTTTATTTGTGAAAATAAGCTCGTAATTGTCATATTTTTATAAAACAACATTGTATTTTTATCACGTCACTTATATTAGCCGAAATGTACACTAACACAATTTTCTGTAGCAAAAAGCCCTAATCGAAACGTAGCCTTTATGAAAGACGTCACGTGCTCATTTGCTGTGTCATAATTTTTACTGCATATTATTGATAGGACAAAATAAAATGTAGCTTATACCTAATACTTCAATAATTCAGTTTAAACACTATTTAAAAAAGAAACAAATAGCTTATTTACATACATAATATTCAGTTCAAATTGCTCTACGATTAGATCCGTTTTCTATTAACTAAACTTTAAAATAATTAACCTAAACGTCCAATAATTTATTATGTCAGCCTTTGAAATTGTAGAACATTTCAATAAAATTAACTCCAACCATCGTCCTATTTTTAAATGCTGTAGACATGTAGGTATACGTATATTATCACTACGAAAAATTTATTTCACTGACGACATAATTATTATCACATTAGCGTAGGTTGTGATCTAGATCGGTCAATGAACTTCTTTATTTTTGGTAAATTGCGTGTTATTAAGAAACTATCGAAATCTTTGTTTATATACACATCCACAACATGAAAGAGCTGTTTTTGAGACTTGATAAAGCACAGTTTTCTACATAACTTATGTTTAAAGTACAATTAAGTTCTCTATGATAGTTTTTAAAATCTAAAATTGCGGTTTTAATAAATCTATGCACGCTACCGATGGGATTTTCCACAGCAGGGAAATCCGCGGCGTTCAATACTAACCCCTTTACATCCATTACCCGTCAATACGCCATGGAAACCATGTTGGTTTATGGCGTTTTGTAATATACTCGCAGTATACATTGCACTTACTGGAATGTAGTCGTATGTAGAAAATACTATCCCCATTCACATACGTTAATGTTGAACTATATTAGTGTCATTTTAAATTTTACTTAGCACCAGGGATGTTACGGAGCTTCGACTCCAGCTCCGTTATGTCGGAACTTCCGATTTTATTATTACACCTTTTCTTTTTATTCTTTACAAGTTAGCCCTTGACTACAATCTCACCTGATGGTAAGTGATGATGCAGTCTAAGATGGAAGCGGGCTAACTTGTTAGGAGGAAGATGAAAATCCACATCCCTTTCGGTTTCTACACGGCATCGTACCGGAACGCTAAATCGCTTGGCGGTGCGTCTTTGCCGGTAGGGTGGTAACTAGCCACGGCTGAAGCCTCCCACCAGCCAGACCTGGACTAATTAAGAAAATTTCAATCTGCCCAGCCGGGGATCGAACCCAGGACCGCGCATCCCACTGCGCCATGGAGGTCGTCAAAAACCTTCGACTCCGACTTCGGCTCAGACACTTTAAATCGGAGGTTTAGATATAAACTCGTCTCGTTATTTGTGATAATCATAGGCTATATTTTATTCCCGTATTACCACGAGAACGGGAACAATGCGGGTGAAATCGCTGGTCGTCGGCTAGTGTACTAGTAACTAAGTAAATAGTAAAAACGCATGATACCCATAGTGAGTACCTTCTAACAATAGATTACTTTCATCGAATGGCACGACGACATAGTAATTCAGTTCCCAGTTTAGGGCGGTGGGGCCACGGCTTTTAGCTAATGAAGGGCGGCGGCGTGACGTCACAAGGTTGCGACCAAGGGCAGGTGCAATTTAATGACCGGAGGTAATCGCTGGCTGATAACAATTTAAGGCTCGCCTTGGGGAGTTTAGCACACAGAACATTGAAAACGCTAAAGCCTTATTAATTCTTAATAATTTCTTATTGGTGTGTGAACTAACGGTTCACACACCAATGTAAAGTTACATAGACGTTGCTAACACTGCCACTAATAAAATTATAACGTTTTTCCAATTGATTTTTTTTGACATGATCATTTTAAAATCCTCACGGTTAGTTCTTTAATGTTTCTAATTGTAAATTTTAAACATGGTCATGGTATACCATTTTAAAATCATCTTGAATTGCTCTTTAATTTGATACCCATATTGTAGTATTCGAAAATATGTATTTTTTTCACCTCAAGTCTATAGAGTCGTCGTGTTAGTTTTTTTTTAATTTCACCTATCTAATAAGCGAACACTTGGGTTATCAAGATGAATTTAACGATATCTTAAATAAATCCGTTCAGCGGTTTGAAAATATGAGGTAAAAATAATATTACGCGTGAAAAACATTCCCTTCATGGCAGTCGGGCCGTAAGAAATCTTTTTAAATACTACAAACATTACAATAATGTTTAAAAAATTTTATTTTTGTTTTAGTGGTGTTACACACAAGCTTTTCATTACCACCAACCCCGTATAGATTAGAAACTAGTCTGCATCTGTAGCCAATTGGCAAGTCGATTCTCTTTCTACGATCGCAAGCTCTTCGAAAACTACAAAAATGTATGGGTATGATAGATCTTGATCACGTGACCTGTCGATAGCAAACGTCACTCCCAGTTTTCGAAGCGTTTGCGATCGTAGAAAGAAAATCGACATGCCTTTTGGCTACAGGGGCTGGCATGTTCCAAAAATACGTGGAATTTAACTGTTTTCTATTTCAGTCGGTATTAAGAGATTATTATTCTAAATTCATTTTAAAATAATAACCTCATTGTTTATGTAAAACATACAATAAATCTGAACGTCGTTTTAGTTGTGAAAGTGTCATTCGGCGTATTATTTCCCGAATTCCTATAATTACTAGGTACTTTTAACGCAATAAGGATTTAATAATGAAGGATTCATTCATTAATTTTTTACTCATTACAATGTATGTAACAAAGCTAATTTTTTGATGTTTTTATTATTTATTTTTACTCTATTGTACAGAATACTGCATATTCGTAAGTATCACTATATAAATATCGTCATGAAGACCTACCCAAGCCTCGTAACAAATCGGATCACGTGTGCGTTTAATCATAATCTAGCACACCTACTTACCAAAAACAAAATAATTAATATCTAGATTCATAAACTTTCCTACGTGTACACAATTGTTGCACCAAGTATTAAGTAATCTAATTTGTTATTTTCCCCGAAAATCGAAAAGTCCATAAACTTACGTGGATGGTTTTTTATGGGTTCTTAACAGACAGTCAGCTGGCCTATTCATTAATTTAGTCTTTATTAACAACCTATTACAATAAACATCAAATCAATTGAGAAATGTTATCTACCTACTGTATGGTATTTACGAATGGTTGTCAGTCAGAGTAGAGTATGCATCGGATGACATTTGTTACATAGAATCTTAACTTCGTAAATTTGAAATTTAGTGAACGCAGAGCCGATAAAATGTATGTCTGTCTGTTTAAAAGGCAAAAATTTAAAACAAGTTTGTTTGTGTTTCGGTATCGTGTAAATAATTACGAGAAACATTTGAGAAAACACAGATATTTTAAAATCACGGACACTTCAATTTTATTTACATGTACGTCGGCGCGAGATCAACGTATTGATCAATATTTGTTATTACCACAGAATAAAGAATGATACAGAATGAGTCTATACAAGCAGGGCGGTGAGGCCAGTGAAACCCATAAAGAAAGAAAAGTCACGCGACTCCTTAACATCGGCGTATACAACCTTTTTTTCATAATTTGTACTTTTATGTTATTATAGTTAAATAAAATTTAACTATAATAACATTGAACGACGTGAATTCATATAAAAACTAAAAATCAAATAATAATGGTTAAAAAAACATAAACCTTTAAGAAATACTCCATCATTTATCATTATTTTAGTTTTTGTGTACAGTTTTAAAAATATTTAAAAACATAAGACGCCATTTTTCTTGAATAATATTGAAAATTACTGATGCGACGCTTTGTGTCGTATTGACTCGAGAATGTATTCGTTTTTGAATTGCATTTGGAATGGCTGCATCACTGCCGTGTTCCGTCCGCTCTATCTGCTTAATATTCTTTAATCTCGGACATATACATAAACTAACTCCACTCAATAAATAAATATCTGCCACTTCGGAATATTCCTTCCCCCCAAAACGTCAGAGACGAGTCCATCAGACCATCAGATGGTGGCAGTAATATTTTAATGGCTCGTAACGTTTTAATGATCTGCAAGATATAAACAGGATATAACTGGATACGATATTACGGAAGTGTACTTCGAATCTGTACTACAAGCAGTGGCGTAGCTAGGTAAACAAGAGCCCTGGGCCCTAAACGCTAACGAAAATTTCTCTCAAACGAGTCTCAAACGGTGGAGGAAAAGCATCGTGAGGAAACTGGGAATTTTCTTAATTCTCTACGTGTGTGAAATCTGTTGGGCCAGCGTGACGGACTACACTTCTCATTCCGAGAGGAGACTCGTTCTCAACAGTTACCTAATTTAAAGGTTGTTGATAATGAAATGAAGATATTTGATGACACAGTGTGTTCATTGGAAACTGTTTATTGTATTTTTTATAATAATTATAAATAGGCGGCCTATGTTACTGGTAGCTAACCACAGGTATTGAAAATTTCAGAGCGTCGGAACGGTAACTTAGTTAGCTACCAGAATCAAGAATTTTCGTAAATAAAAAAGTTTATCGCCTCATCTCATCGAGATGAAGCTACTTAGGAAAAATTAGCTTGTTGGTAATCAGATGGCCTAGTGGCAGTTTGATACTGTTACTGTCACGTAACGTAAACGCGAGTTTCTAAGGAATTGAAACAGCACCATCTTGTGGCACTACTGCACAACTGTTTCAATTCCATATAAATTTGCGTAAACGTCAACGTGATAGTAACACTATGAAAATATTGAAAACTCCCACTAGGCACACTGGTGTACAAAATGTTCTAGGGATCCCCGACTATGTGTTGCAAACGCAAAAATTATCATTTTCCATTTGGCAATAAATATAACAGTCAAAAAAATCTATGCGGCTATTTTGAATATTTTGAAATACGCTTCTTTTACTGTTTCGTTCAAAATTTGCGTCCGTTTACATGATTCTTTCCAGAGTCGCGATTTAGGACATTGTCCGCATAAATCATATTAAAACGTAAATTAAGTCAGTTACCCTACAAAATTATCGTTTACTGTTTACACGTTCAAAAATCAATCATTCTGTTACAATTATATCATGTAAATAAGCCTGATTTAATTTAGTTCGGCCTGATTGAAAAATTCTGTGCGGCTATTTTGGAATACGCAACTTTTGTCGTTCCGTTCAATGATTATTTTATAGTATCAAAGAGTAAAGACGATACAGTGAGTCTTTACAAGCAGCGTAGTGAAGCCGGTGAAACCCATAAAAAACAAACGTCACCAGTCTCCTTGACATCAAACTTATTTTCATAATTTGTATTTCAAAATTTAACACTAATAACAATTCCGTAAATGAATATTAATAATTATCAATAAAAAAATACTCCATCTTATTTCTTTAGTTTTTGTTTTTAAAATACTTAAAAACATAATACTCCATTTTTCTTGAATATTAATGAAAGTTACTGATGTGACGCTTCGTGTAGTACTGACTCGAGAATGTATTCGTTTTTAAATTTTGTATTTGGAGCGGCTACGACACTATTGTGTTTCGTGCGCTCCATCTGCCTAATATTCTTAATCTGTGCTATAGATATGTAACGTGCTTTCAAAATCACCACAAAAAGTGATCTATGTATATAGTTTTTACACTTCGTAAACACACAACTCGACATTATAGACAATATTTGGGTATTATGTGTTTATAGCTTTCGTTGTTTAATAAGCGATTAAATGAAATTAAGACAATTATGCACATTTGTTCGCCTCAGTCTTAATGCGCTAGTGCCCTATCTGTCATCGATATAAATCATTAGATGGGCCCCTCCATATTAAAGAACGCACAACGTTATGTCATTACTAAAAGACGTGCACGCACCTCTTAACTTAGTATGCAACAAACGCATGCTGTGACTTAAAAAAATATTTTACTGTTTTTTTCTTGCTTAGTCTCATAATTATGCCTTCTTGATCATTTTGGAAGTGTAAAAACACAAGCCGCAAAACGAATAATGACAAAGTTGTTAGTTTTCATTCGTAAGTATTTGCGAAACCAATGACAATTTCGCGACGCTTTGGGGCCCGTCTAACGATCTACGATCGATGCTATATCTAGTATAAAATATCGTTGGTTCCGTTGAAATTTATTTGTTTTTATTCGAAAATATTTGCGAAACCAATGGAAATTTCGCGACGCTTTGGGGCCCATCTAACTGTCTACGATCGATGCTATAGTATAAAATATCATTGGTTCCGTTGAAATTTATTTACGTAAGTTTACATCAGATTGTTTCCAGAGTCGCGATTTAGGACATTGTCCGTGCAAACCGAATAACACCGCGTATAAATAGGCTGAAACCTTGTTGCGGGTATGTGTCGTTATCTAGCGTCGTGATATTACACGCGACTCGTGCGGCGCTAGGTCGCGAGTGACGGCGGTGACCAATTTTTTGGCAGCTTATCAACGTGTGGGTCAATGCATGGGCGGAGCGGAAATAAATCATTTTCAAAGTCAAAGCCAAATCGTTTCATTCACGGTTATAAAGAGTGTGGTTTAAGCGCTTTGTCTATGTTCTGTAGTTTAAACAGTGGGAAGAATGTTTATGTTCATTACGATTCTTCAATACATTTGTTCTAAAAATATAGTCTTAGTCTGAGAAGAGCCAAACTCTTTTAGGCTTTTATTACTCGTAGGTACCACAAAACTATTTAAATCAAATCAAATCAAATCATTTATTTGCTAGAATGTGGTACATGTTTTGGTCTTAAAATTATTGAGTCACCTATACATTCAACCGATTACAGTATGCAAAATTTTTACAATTAAAATATTAATTTCAATAATTTATCCTTATAACATAATTATATTTGATGTGAAAATTTACAATAAAAATTTCAACCTAAATTTAACATATATTTATTACAATTTTTATTATCAATTTTTATTATAATAAACCATAAATAAAATTTTGCTATTTACAGAACAAAACTTTAAATGAAAAAGAAAATGAAAAATAAATCGATGATGAAAATTAATAGATTAAATTGCTTATGTCATAATGTAATTATTTCATGAAATTGATAAATTCATTTATATTATAAAAACTCTTTTCGAGCAGCCATTTATTTAATTCTTTCCTAAAAGTTTGGAGAGGCATTGCTTGCAACTTACTGGGTACATTTTGGCTGACATATTTTATGAGGGAATCTTTGGTTATTTCCGTCTTTATGCTTAAAGTAGTTAGGGTATTTCTTAACAATAATACAAATCTCTCTTACATACATACTAGGTAGCGGTAATATATTCAGCTGTTTAAATAGTGATCTACAACTTACAAGCGGTCCTACACCAAAAATAGCTCGAATGCACTTTTTTTGTGTCCTAAAAACTCTTTCAACGTCAACAGAATTGCCCCAAATAGGAAGCCCATAAGAGAGGACTGAAGATACATAGCCATGATAAGCAGTTATTGCAGCTTCCTTAGACACTGTCATTCTTAATCTCCTTAGTACATAAACGAATTTATTTAATTTACCGCACACAACATTGACATGTTGCTTCCAACTACAGTGCTTGTCATATATAATTCCTAAGAATTTACTCATATCAGTTTCGCTAATATTTATATTATCGTAGTGAACACTTAAAGGAGCCCTTTTTGAATGATAGGAGTGAAATTGCAAAATTTTTGTTTTTCCTAAATTAACTTTTAAATAGTTTTGTCCCAACCATTCTATCACATTATTTAGTGCTTCATTTACAACCTGTTGATGATCAATGTTATTATTTTTTATTAATATTGTTGTATCATCTGCAAATAAAATGCAAGAATGATTTACACATTTTGGAAGATCGTTTATATAAATTAGAAATAAAAACGGACCCATTACACTGCCTTGTGGCACGCCTCTCTGAACTATTCTGAATTTAGATCTAAATTTGTTCTTAGCACTATTATTTATTTTACATATTTCAGTGCACTGCATTCTATCTTTTAGGTACGATTCAAGCCATTGATGAGCTTTACCTCTTATACCATATTTTTCTAGTTTTCTTAAAAGTAATTTATGATTTACATAGTCAAATGCCTTGGTCATATCTAGAAACATTGCAGTAATAGGTACCTTGTCATTCAAATTTTCTGTGATTAGTTTAATAAGATGAAAACATGCTAATGTAGTTGAACTTCCATCGCGAAAGCCAAATTGTTCTTTAATAATTATATTGTTTTTATCAAAAAAACATTTTAATCGTTTTAACATTACCTTCTCAAATATTTTAGCAAGAATGGGTATTAGAGTAATGGGTCGGTAATTGTTAATTTCTTTAGGATCATCCTTTTTGAACAATGGTTTCACTACTGATACTTTCAAACTAGTTGGGAAAATTCCTTGTTCAAATGATGTGTTTATTATATAAGACAATGGATCAATCAAGTAAATGGCACAGGATTTTAGTATGTCAGTGCGTATTTCGTCATATCCGACAGATTTAGTATTTTTTAGAGACTTTATTATTCCGAGTACCTCATATGGGTCTGTCGGGCTTAAGAATATGGTGTTATAATTACAAGTAATGTCATATGAATTAGGTGTACGCACAGAGTCTTTTATTTTATCGTCAAGTTCTATAAAATGTAATGTTAAATTTCCAATTTGTAAAAATGTTTTTAACTTACTTCTAGTACCTGAGGGTTTTTAGGTAGTTGCTTGACCGAATTAAAAGAAAGAAGAATAAGAAAATTATTTATTACAAGGTTATACACTACACATTAATTGAAAAAAAAAAGAATTTGAATGAACAGTTGGCATTTATTTTAACTTTCTATTTCAACTTTTAAAGTTTAAATTCTGGTTTCAATGCTGTTCATCCATAAGATTGCAAAACAATTCTTTACCGATTTCCATGAGCAACGGTAAATTGTTTTTAACTTTAGCGGACATATTTTTTTTCTATTCTTTACAAGTTAGCCCTTGAATACAATCTCATCTGATGGTAAATGATGATGCAATCTAAGATGAAATCAGGCTAACTTGTTAGGAGGAGGATGAAATCCACACCCCTTTTGGTTTCTACACGACGTCGCACCGGAACACTAAATCGCTTGGCGGTACGTCTTTGTCGGTAGGGTGGTAACTAGCCACGGCCAAAGCCTCCCACCAGCCAAAAGATTAACATATAAAGAGATTAACGGACGCCCGCAAATTCATTCGCCTTTAGATCTCTTTAATCCTGCCCTAAACGCAAAATCCGTTGTCATCGTCGTCGTATCCGTTGTTTAGTAACTATAAACTACTGCCCTGCCAAAATTTCATCTTTCTTCCTTAATCGGTTTTCGAGATTTCGTGATATAACCTTCACTTTTATATTTGTTGATAACAGAATGGCAAACGAAGGGGTTTGTTTGAATCCTCGCCCGGGGGACGAAAGAAACTGCGGAGAGTAGCTAGTCTTTAGCTGTAGCAAGTAGGTATGGTAATTATTTCACGTCACCGCGGTCGCCTGTGACTTGCACCGCGCTAATGCCATAGAGGCGCTGTTTGTAAATACAGAGACAGCTGACGGCGAGCACATCGCGCTAATCTTAGCGTCGCGGCGGAAAAAAACAACTGTCACGTGCTCCGGGGCACTGACGAGAGCACGACTGGGATTCCGCCGCTTCAAAGAGAAGTGTTACCTAGTGGAATGATAGTTGATAACGATTGGTCACGTGATCAAGTTACCGATCGGATCTGTCATTCCCATACATATTTTTCATCATCGTCATCATCATATCAGCCGATGGACGTCCACTGCAGGACATAGGCCTATTGTAGGGACTTCACATCACGATACTGAGCCACCTGCATCCAACGAATCCTTGCGACTCGCTTGATATCGTCAGTCCACCTGATGGGTGGTCGACCAACACTGCGCTTAGTAGTGCGGGGTCGCCATTCCAGCACTTTGGGACCCCAACGTCCATCGGCTCTTTGAGCTATGTGCCCTGCCCATTGCCACTTCAGCTTTGCATCTCGTTGAGCTATGTCGGTGATTTTGGTTCTTCTGCGGATCTCCTCATTTCTGCTTTCTTACAGAATAGCACCACTGTTGCGTCGTGCGAACTCAGCAGATATGCAGTGACGTGCACAAGCGGTTTGCATAATTATGTTCATTCCATCCGCATCACAAAAAAAAAAGATAAGGATAACACCAAACATGTTTGACTAATTATGTTGTCAAACTTGAACTTAACAATAATCAATGTTTGACAAATGCTTCAAACGGCCAAACATGTTTGAAAAACCTTCGGTTTGACGAAAATTTTGTCATAATGTCGTACATGACAGAACTATGTTGACTACGAAATCATAATAATTGGCACCTATTTTGCCTTGAAAATTTGCGTTTTTAATTGCTAGTACAATCTGAAGTAGAATGCGATCAGAAAATCTAGGAGGAATAATGAAGAGGAAAAAGGTTCAAAAGTTTTGCTAGCCTGACCTCGGACTTAAACATTGAAAACAAATAAATAAAACAAAAAAAAAGTAGATTTATTGCTAGCCATGACCTCAAACATGAACTCCGTAACTTCATGATCCGATCCAACTACCGAACCATCGTGGTTCATTATTAGGTATACAAGTAGAACCATGATCAATCAACGTGATTACCAAGGTAATATTAACATGTTGGGTATAGTTACGCAATAGTGTAATATAACCCGGGTAATCCCGGCCGGCCTGGGTTTAGGTAGGGTTTACGGGTTTAGAGCTAAAACTAACAGGCTTTGGCGACGAAACCGCTCGATCCAATTAATTCGGTGGAGGCGCCTAGGGGTCGAGCGATGCATTATATCTACACTTTATACATGAGGGTGTACTTCGTTGCAAATAATATGAGCACTGGAAGTATACGCAAAGTACAAAAAGTGTAATTACTATTACACTCCTGCGACTTCCTGTCAGAGAAATCCAGTTTATGCGCATAACACTTTCCCTTAGAAATATAATCTCAGATATTAGATTTGTAAAATGGTTTGAGTTTGAACTTTAAAGTTTCTACCTTCAAATGACAAAGATTTTTATACAATTTTCTCCTTTCTATTGGCTTTAATTTGATATTTTAAAAAAATCCTTAGTGTTTACTGGTAAGAGGTCTCCACCTCCAATACTTTGGATATAAATTTTCATCTGACATGATTGAAGTCAAGCCACACAAATTTAAGAAGAAAGAAAGAAAGAAAATAAATTTATTCATATCTAAAAGTTACAGACAGTCAGTACCCTAGTATCGAATCATGTTAAGTACAGTTAATTTACGTTTTGTTATAATTATAAACTACCTTGTCAGATTTACGGTAGGTAGTAATTTTTTTTTTATGGTAGTAATAAAGAAAAAAATACAAAAATGATTTTTGAGTCCATCACTCTTATTACCTGATAGCATATATAGACATAACATACGCAGATAGAATACAGGATGATTATAAAATTGTACCGTGAATTATTTTGAAAATGGAATATCTACAAGTAATTTTTTTTTATTAGTAGTAGTATTGGGGTCAGAGCTCGTCTAGGAAAGTGTAGCCTCCATGTTTGCCGCCATTGTCATATGAAACATTTCCATTTTCTGGTCTGAATGTTATTGGTGTCGTTAAATTTTAAATTACAAGGACAAGAGGCTTAATACGTATGCTTCACGGGCAAAAGCTAGCGTTGTAAGACGTGTGGCTAAGACCCTTGAGTGAACGCTGAAGCTCTGAGAGCCCAGACTCTAGAGCGAACTGGACGGAATGTCTCCGATTCCAATCTCAATTTATAGGGCACTAGCTGACGCCGCGCCATTTCACCCGCGTGGTTCCTGTTCCCGTGGGAATACGGGGATAATATATAGCCTATAGCCTTCCTCGATAAATGGGCTATCTAACACTGAAAGAATTTTTCAAATCGCAGCAGTAGTTCCTGAGATTAGCGCGTTCACTCAAACAAACAAACTCTTCAGCTTTATAATATTAGTACAGATTTGAGGCCGGTTGGGGATACATCCTGTAGAAAGCCTCCATATAAGCTTTTAAAAAACTTTAGGGGTTAATGGGTGGCCTCGATACGGGATGACGAATCGTTCAGACACGTTCAACCCCCGCGTTCGTCCACTTGGAAGTAATTTTAATTAATTATGGTGTTAAACTGTCCATGTGTGAGATTCGCTGTTGTTGTGATAAAATCGTAATTTCCATGAAAATTAACATGAAAGTTATTCGTGCGTGATATTTTCTTGAAAGAAAAGGAAGTTCAGCGATAATGTATTTTAGCCAAGAAATTGTTTTTATTTTTCAATTAATATAGTACCAGCGGACGCCTGTGACTTCGTCCGCCGTTAGACCTCTTTAATCCGGCCCTATTGCAAAATCCATTACGTCTACTAACCCTAACAACTATAAACTACCTCCCTGCCAAATTTGAGCTTTGAGTTTTTCGAGATTTCGTGATGAATGACCTTTCGTATCCACATATTTTGCTGGTGGGAGGCTTCGGCCGTAAAGATGTACCGCCAATCGATTTAGCGTTCCGGTACGGCGTCGTGTAGAAACCGAAAGAGCGTGGATTTCATCCTACTCCTAACAAGTAAGCTTGCTTATATCTTAGATTGCATCATCACTTACCATCAGGTGAGATTGTAATCAAGGGCTAATCTGTAGGGAATAAAAAAAATATATATTAAGAAGATAGTAGCTCGGTACTATTAAAGGGGGGGGGGGGGGGAGGGGGGTAACAGTAAAACTGAAATGACACGCCATGTTGCAAAAAACATGACGTACCTATAAAAAAGAACATAAAGTTGCTCCCCAATCCAGGTATATGCATCAAACTACTAGTAAGGACACCAATATTCTTTTTTTAATTTTAATTATCAATAACCTTCACGGCATCGTAACTGACCTTACCACTTGATTGATTCCAATCTCAATATATAGGGCCTTTGTGGTAGGTTGGGGATACATCCTGTAGAAAGCCTCCATATAAGCTTTTATAAAAAACATACGACACGCCATGTTGCGAAAAACATGACGTACTAATAAAAAAGAACATAGAGTTGCTCCCCAATCCAAGTATATGCATCAGTAAAAACTACTAGTAAGGACACCAATATTTTATTTTATATTTAATTTTAATTATCAACAACCTTCACGGCATCGTAACTGACCTTACCACTTGATTCCCCATTGATGGCTTTATTCGCTACATTAGCGCGAAGGTAACGGTGGACATGCAAAGTGCATCATTGAGCCTTGTTAACATCAAGTGCTTTCAATATATTCCATGAACGTTTGTCAATAATAAATAAATATAAAATAAGAGGAAGTGACGTCTGTTGGTATAGACTCATCATCATTAATTATTATTTATTTATAATGACAATACAGGGCCAGGTTCCATAAAGAAGTGAGGATTGGAAGCTTAGAGTATTATGAAGCTAAATGTCTAAAGACTGAGGTCATGCTTTTTGATTTATCACAAACAAACGGAACAAAGAATACGCTTTGTACACTACCATTGGATAGGATACCATAGATTACTCCGAAGACCCGATGACGTCGTTCACATGATCATCATGATATTATGATAATCATAGACGTCCACTTGCTAGGGACTTCCAAACACACGGTTATGCAACCAGTGGCTTCTGCAACACGTTTAATGTCATCTGTCCACCTAGTAGTGGTTCAACACTGTTTCCGATTCCGATCGATTCGTTGTTCAAGCACCTTGGGTTATCGTCAATCTACTCTTGGAACTATGTGCTCCGCCCATTGCCGCTTCAGCTTGCGACTGGTTGAGCTGTTATAACTTTGGTTCTTCTGAAAATCTTCTCATTTCTGATTAGATCTATGACAAGTTCTTCAGCGGATCTCCTTTATCCTGATTCGATCTATAAATCTTCTAATTGTTCTACTTATTTCCAGGTTACGGCTGTTTCCAATGGCTCCTGCTGATGTCCTGCGGCGCGGTGTACGCCGTGTGCGCGCTCAGCACCACCACGCTCAGCTTCGTACTCCCAGCGGCTGAATGCGACTTCAATCTCAGTTCTAGTGATAAGGGGAGGCTTACCGCCACGCCGCTCATTGGTGAGTGTTACATAGTCCAAGCTCTGACCCTAACGTCAATGGTTCCCTCAAAAAGCGTTTTTTATAAACCTGATGATAACCTAACTACCGACAGTGCTTCTTGGACAACACTAATACAAGAAACGCGGCGTTTTTGTTAGCGATGACGAGGTCCCTGATTTTTTACGTCACTCTGACGTCACTGATATCCACGGTCACGGAATGTAGAACTGACATGCTCAGACCAAAACATCGTTCCCAAACTGCTATCTAAGCCGAGAACCGAGCCTCACAAATGACGCCCTTAGAGAGTCGTCCCGTCCATCTCATCTTCGTCTTCTCGTTCGGGCCCTACATGGCGATGCTTCTGAGCTTGACCAAAACCCTCGGAATCATCACGGAATTACAAAATGTGAAATATGGTTCTAGACACAGACAAATCTCCACATATTTTTGTGGATTTCTGGAAAAAAATCACTCGGCATTATATCTCCATCAAAAAATCCTATTTATTACGTTGAAGAAAAACTTAAGGAGAACTAAAACTACAAAAAAAAACTGATTCGATGTCCAAATCTCAATTCAGCTCAAATAGAAGTATCTACGTAAATAATCATTGAAATCTTGGCAGTCTTAAGATTTCTTAATGAATTTAATTTCAATGTTAATCAATTATGTTGCTTTGTTATACATATGTGTATATCTAATGCTAGCCCAGTGGATATGACCTCAGCTGAATCAAAATTCGGAGGGCCTAGATTTTAATCCGGTCCGCGTGCATGCACCTCCAACTTTCAGCTTTGTGCATTTTCACGTGTCTCAAATGGTGAAGGAAAAACATCGTGAGGAAACTTGGATACCTGAGAATTTTCTTAATTATCTACGTGTGTGAAGTCTGCAAATCCGTAATGGGCCACCGTGATGGACTATTAGCCTGACCCCTCTCATTCTGAGAGGAGCTTCGTACACAACAGTGTGCCGATTATGGGTTGTTTGATGATAGTGATGATGAAATGAATATAAAATGAATGAAATGAATTACTGAAGTATTTTATAATTCTTTCCCTGTTTCCAGGAATGTGCGTGGGCTCGTACTTCTGGGGCAACCTGGCGGACGCGCGCGGTCGCAGGAAGGCCATCATCGGCGCGCTGCTACTGGATGCTCTTGCGGCCTTTTTGTCTAGTCTTATGCAGTCTTTCCCTGCGTTCCTTGCTTGCAGGTATGGTACCTTTACACGTTTTATTGTACGAAAAATGAGGAGATCCGCAGACGAACCAAAGTCACCGACATAGCTCAGCGAGTCGCGAAGCTGAAGTGGCAATGGGCAGGCCACATAGTTCGAAGAGCCGATGGACGTTCCGATGGGGTTCCAAGGTGCTGGAATGGCGACCCCGCACCGGAAAGCGCAGTGTTGGTCGACCCCCCACTAGGTGGACCGAGGACATCAAGCGGATTGCAGGAAACCACGGCTCGACATCGTTATGCTTGGAGGTGGAGGTCCATGCAAGAGGCCTGTGTCCAGCAGTGGACGTCCATCGGCTGATAATGATGATGATGATGACACGTTTTATTAACAAGCTGACTTGGTAGAGTTTGTTCACCATTTTTATTCTTTAACCATCCTAAAATTACACAAACAAAACAAGACAATTCACGGGTTTTAGTGAGATTAAGGAATAGCAATTCATTAAGTATTAGAAGAAGTGGAAGATTTGAAGGCACAGTATCCTCCTACTTTGAATTCAGAAAGTAATCACAACGATGAAGTTTAGTTTAAGTTTAATTTATCTAACTAATATTATAAAATGCCAATGTGAGTTTGATTGTTTCTTATAGCTTTTTAGCGTGCCTAATAAATTCTAAATCGTTTATCATAAAACTTAGAATGAAAAATAACTCGTCATCACGTTTTTAATTTTGAAGATGATTGATAAAATTAACGCAAGCGAAATTACTATAAAAAGAAATTTTAAGTTTTTAATTGAGACTAACGTAACCTAAACTAATTATAATTCAATCAAATATTTTAATTCATTAGGTAATCATTATCATCATCATATCAGCCGATGGACGTCCACTGCAGGACATAGGCCTTTTGTAAGGGCTTCCAAATATCACGATACCGAGCCACCTGCATCCAGCGAATCCCTGCGACTCGCTTGATGTCGTCAGTCCACCTGTATCAGTCCACCTGATTTAGTATAATCTTCATAATTTATATTATATATTATAATATTGAATATAATTTTGTTATTTGCAGATTTTTCTCAGGCTTCGGTATAATCGGAGCCACAGGTCTGGTGTTCCCGTACTTCGGCGATTTCCTCTCACTACGGCATCGAGACGTGATGCTGTGCAGGCTAGAAGTGTTCTGGACTTTTGGAACTATTCTACTACCTGGTTAGTTTTGCAGTTAGTTATTACCAGTTATTTTAATTAATTTCATCTGTTTTTGCTAGAACTCTTTCAGCATTTAGTTTTCTAAGATCAAATCTATTTAGTATTCTGAGATCACTATGCAGATTTGAGGCCACTTTTGACTTTCTATTTGATTTGATTTCCAAGTACTGGTTTCTTTAACTTTCTTTTTATGTTGGTTTTTAGCAGTTAGTCATTACCAGTTAATTTAATTAATTTCATCTGCTTTTGCTATAACTTTTTCTGCATTTAGTTTTCCAAGATCAAAAACTCTTTGGTTTTCTGAGATCACTATGCAGAGTTGAGGCCACTTATGACTTTCTATTTGATTTGATTTGGTTTCCAAGTAATGGTTTCTTTTACTTTTTTATGATATATTATATAGTAATGGATTAAGTAATTATGGACAAATGTTACAGTAGTATACAGTTTTGTATGTTGTCTAAAAGCAAAAGTAGATTAATAATCGTTACAAATCGCAAAAGTATTTCTAAAATGTTCATATAGTTACGTAAATCATATACAGATATCCATACATTGTTCTTGTATATTGCCGATAGATGAACATTGTCGATAAAACACAAGATATTATTAGCAGTTGCTTTTCGAGGCGACTTCTTGTCTTTGACTTTAACTTCATAGACACTACATAAACGAAGTGTACTCGTAAATGTGTAGAGATGCCATCTAATAAAATATTTCGTTATTTTCATTTTAACTCAACATTACTGAACTGATTTTTATAAAAATTAAATGCTAGGTTACACTAAAAACAGAAAAGTAAAATATTTTTAACAACAAAATTGAACCGACTCTAAAATCACAATAATAAACTAAAAAGCGAAAAATAACATCGTATGTGCTACCTTCTGATCACTTTGAAGGCGGTGCCAAGCCGTATTAATTAAAATCGGTTAAATTCTTTTGTTAAAAATATTTTATTTTTCAGTTTTTAGTGTGTCCATTTAATTTTCATAAAAATCAGTTCAGTAATGTTAAGTTAAAATTGTTCAGTAATGTTGAGTTAAAATTGTTTTCATTTTAACACAAAGTTACTGAATCGATTTTCATGAAAATTAAATGGAACCAGATTGGTAAGTATGATATGGAAGTATATTCTTTCAAACAAAAAAAAAATTAAAATTGGTTAAGAAATGACGAAGTTATGCGGTAACAAACATAAAAAAAACATACACGTCGAATTGAGAACCTCCTCCTTTTTTTTAAGTCGGTTAAAATTATTTACATCTACTGATTGATCATCGTTTATTTTTTTTGTCCTTCAGGCATCGCGTGGCTCATCATCCAAGATCCACGCTTCAATCTCACAGCCCCCGGCGCAGACTTCCAGTACACTTCGTGGAGAGTGTTCGTCTTCGCCTGCGGCATCCCCAGTCTGCTGGTGGTTCTGCTGCTGCTACCCTTCCCGGAGAGTCCGCGTTACTTGCTGCACGCCGACAAGACGGACCAGGCGTTGCAAGTACTGCAGAGGATATTCGTCGTTAACACCAGACTGTCTGAGAAAGATTTTCCTGTAAGCCATTCTTATCAATTTTATACAGGTGTGCGCGTAGATAACGTTACACACGCTAGCCTTTCCTTAATGAATGAGTTATCCAACAGTGAAATAATTTTTCATTGCTAACCAGTAATTCGTGAGATTACCATGTTCAAATACACAAACTCTTCAGTTTTGTTAATTTTTGTATACATATTATGTAGGGTATTATTCGAAACTAGTCGGGCATACTCCGACCTTATATCACGTGAGTTTTAGCCGTGTTTCATAATCAATTATTATTTTATGTAGGGCTTAGTATAAATATTATGTAGGTAAAATAACATCAAGATCGTCATGAGCTATGTTTTTCTGATGATAAAGTGAACAGAGTATATTTGATGGTACTATTCATTTAATTTTCTGTTTCAAATCCATTCATCATTATTAGCATTATCATAGTCAGCTTATTAATTATTGTTATTCATTTAATGACCTGTTGCAAGGCTAGATCCTTTCTTGAAAATAAACAAGGCCGAAGACACAAATGTGCTCTCCGAGCTGTGCCTCGAAGAACACATTTGGTGTGACACTTTCTATCACTGATAATGTCCATCGATAAATCCCTTAGGGTTACTGAGAAATTCTCGGAAGAAAGTAAAACTCCAATATTTCATAGCCAGAACCAGGACTCATATCTAGTTTACAATTCGCAGGTTAACAAATTTTATAACGACACCTAATCTCACAACTTACAGGTAGAATCTATGATAAGTGCTGGAGACGAAGGTGAAGAGGAAGAAGTAGTAGCAGCAGACAACAATGGCAACGAGACCAAATCTCCACTCACATGGAACCAGAGGTGGCAGGCCTTCTGGTTCAGGAAGAAAATGCTGGTCACCCCACCGTACATTGGTCTGCTAGTGCTTTGCTGCTTCGTAGATTTTGGGTTAATGTTTAGGTAAGGAAACTTCGATTTTGTCACATAGTTCCTGCTAGTTGTGTTTGCAATTTCATTTTCGTATATTTATTTTGTAGTAGTTTGACGGAACAAGCAGTTAAGCTGCTGATTTTGCGTGGAAAACAATCGGTTGTACTCGTAATATAGCAGCACATCAAGGAAAATGCTAGGAACATACAAGTGAATCGACGTCTACCTACAATGCTGTACCACTGTATTGAAAAATTCGGTCCGGTCTTTCTAACCCAACTCCATAAAGACACCCTTGGAGAGTTGTTCCATCCTCCCATATTCTTACGGGTAATCGATTCGGAAAGAGTTTCTGCTCTTTTCCAAATATACTCAAATATATGATTACCTAGAACAAAACGGTATGACAGTCTACCACAAGAAAGCTTTTGTCAAATTCTTCTGCTTGATCATTATCAACTACATTTAGTATAATGAGGTAATCATAATTTTCTTCCGCCTCCAACTGGCGTGAAGACTACGATGCTACGTGACGAATTTGTGTGAAAGGTTTTAATCAATGTTATTTGCAAATGGAATAGACAAGGAATGAACTTTAATTACTTGTTTTTACTAAGGCAATCATTCGATACACTATAAATAGATTTGATGGAAAGCAAAATCAGCGTTTTATGTTTTCTTACGTAATTTGAGAGATTTAATGAGTTGCTAATTATTTTTGCATTTGTTTCCAGTTACTACACACTAATGATGTGGTTCCCGGATCTCTTCGAGAGATTCAGTCAGTTCTCGTCTCTTTTCCCCGGAGTGTCAGCAGGCGTCTGCGAGGTGTCTGCTAATGTCACGAGAAGTGAACTGTTGGTAAGTGAATTGAGTTTTGGCGCTTCTTAGAAGTTCCATACCTCAAAATAAAAATTCTGAACCCATAAATACCTTACTTTGTTGTCCGTATATCTGTCTGTCAACAATGAACAACTTTTATAATAATCCTACGTACGGACCCTCGTTGGCCGAATCCGACTTATCCCATTTTATTTAATATCTTCAACTGCCAATACGTCAGCTTTTGCGACTTTTGAGGTATTTGTTTATCTCTCTTAGATTACTCCCAAACACTGGAGTGAAAAATTGGTTCCATAATTTGTATGTATGTGAAAGAGAATAAACTGGTATTGTTGCCAACAAACCAACCAGACATCTATAATAGATGTGATAGGTAATTGCAAATGGAACGGAAATGGCAAGTTTAGAGACTGTATATAGATAGCCGAAGCCCGATTTTTGGATGTTTCTAAAGCCTATAATTATTGTTTTACCATTTTTTTGCTATTTCATTTCAATAGGAACGAAAACTCAATATTTCATAGCCCGACTTACGAATTGAATCTTCATAATTCCAAAACTTAACCTCATCACCAAATTAACGAAGCATTTCTAAACAAAGGCTTGTATGTTCCAGGGTAAACAAGAATGTCCTCAAGTGATAGACGACAGAGTGTTCATCCACACGCTGGTGGTGGCTCTGAGCTGCGTGCCCACCGCGCTGTTGGTTGGTCTCACTATCAATAAGATTGGGAAGAAGATTATGCTTGGTGAGTATAATGCAGCATCATCATTAATAAGCCGATTGATGTTTACTGCTGACTGTAGAAACTTCCAATCCTCACGCCTCTCGATCTGACTAGAGTCGCGTGAGGATTGGATAAGACTGACTAGTCTACCTTATGGAGGTTAATAAACGTAATAAATTACTTAAAATAGACGATCGTTTAAAATTAGACTGGCGATCATGAGTAAAAATCCACAACTGGTAATGACTGACTGTAAGTTTTAATTTTTTATAGTTTTTACTCATTGAAGAAACCTGCATATTTGCACATATTTGACTAGGATCTCGTACGCTACGCAGTTATTCGATCCGTAGTCACTGACAGCTCAGCAAATCACGAAGCTTTGGCAGGGCACCTAGTTCGAAGAGCTGATACGCGTTGGGGTCCTAAAGTGCTAGAATGGTGATCCTGGACAAGAAAGCGCAGTGTTGGTCGACCCATCACTAGGTGGACCGAGGACATGCAGGTTGCAATTAATCGTTGTATGCTGGGGGTTCGAAACCGTTTAGTTTGAAAGTGCATGCAAGAGGCCTATCCCAGAAGTGCACGTCCTTTGGCTGTTTATAATGATGCCGATGAATTCAATCACCGGAAACAATTATTAGTACGAGAAAAAAAGCTTCGACTGTCTGTTAACCAATAAAATAATGTTTGCAGTGGGGATGTTGATAATCTCTGGTCTGGCGGCACTGGGGCTAAACCTGGTGGAGTCGTCGCTGCAGAACCTGGTGCTATCGTGCGTGTTCGAGGCAATCGTCAGCTGCACGGAGGCGGTGCTGTTCTGCGTCATCTGCGAGATCTTCCCTACTAAAGTTGCGTGAGTGTCTTTTTTAAGAATATTTCCCATTTCTTTTATAAATGACCAATATTGCCATTCCCCTCCAACTAGTCGAGAAAGACTATATTAGAAGTGGGTACGACTATAGTTCATCGGGCCGGTATCTTACGGTGATGAGTCCGACCCCTTTGCTGTGGACCTATTGAGGATTCCTTTAGACTTTTGTTACCTAGCAGCATATCTCTTGCTTCTGGTCTGGTGAGTACCTTCAAATTGAAAGATTTGCTGAGAAAAATCATCACCAACATCAACAACCCACGCATATTCAGCTCACTGTTTAGCACGAGCCTCCTCTCAGAATGAAAGGGGTTTAGCTTTAGTCCACCACGCTGCGGATTGATAGACTTCACGTAGATAATTAAGAAAATTCTCAGGTATGCAGGGTTTCTTATGATGTTTTTCGTGCATCGTTTGAGACACATGATAATGAATCTACGCCTACTAAATCGAAACCAATGATCATAAACACTGGACTATCACGTCTCTATCTGAGAAAAATACGTATAATTTATTATAGCGAAGAAATTATGAAAAAAAATTATCTCCTCACTTTGATGTCCGACCATTGCTGTCAAGATCCCTTATCCTTTATGGTATTTGTTAGTCACAACGACCAGTGCTACTACCATTATTAATTATTTTAATGTTCTTCCACAGCGCCACAGCTATGGCGGTGACGGTGATGTGCGGGCGCATCGGCGCCATCGTCGGCAACGTTGTGTTCGGCGCGCTCGTCGACGAGCACTGCATCGTGCCCATATACATGTTCGGATCGCTGCTCATCAGTGAGTTCATCGTTGTTCTTACTTACAGTGCAGACATGATGTTTCGGAACATCGTACGATGAAATGCCATAAAAAATTTAGGTATCAGCGGGCATAAAGCTAAGTTTTACTGGTGTACTGGGTGTTAAGCGTAATTTAGAGATTATGACGTTATTAAGAACTTTTTGGAATGTATAACTAGTTTTTCATCATCATCATCATCCTCAACCTACCACTGCAGGCTTAGACCTTGTTATTCGGAGTTTAGACCAATGCGGTTTGGCGAGTTTTTTTGATTCCGTAACTATCACTTTTAGACTTTATTGTGAACCAAAACCACTTCAAAATTTGAATCCACATAGGCTAACCATTAAATGACGTAGTTGACAGTGATCTTTATATATATATATATTTTTTTTTTTAACTGCGAGTACTAGCGGACGCCCACGGCTTTGTCCGTCCTTAGACTTTCTTAAAAGAAAAATACGTTCTTAGCGGACGTCTATTAACTAAAACTACAAACAGCGATGTTTGACACTGAGGTGGTTGATCATATTTCATGATACGAGTGACATTTCACTAGAAGTAGTGATCCTGTTTTCACACGCCCGGGGGTCGATTCCCACAACTGGAAAATATTTGTGTAGGATGTTTTCCAATGTCTGCGTGTAAACATAACATAGGATGATGCAATCTAATTAGGAGTAGGATGAAAATCCACACTCCTTTCGGTTTTGACATCGTACCGGAACGTCAAATCGTTTGGCGGTACGCCTTTGCCGGTAGGGGAAGTTAACTAGCCACGACCGAAGTCTCCCACCACTACTTGGACCAATTAAGAAAACCTCAGTCGACCCAGTCGAATCAATTGAACCGAGGACCTCCACTGCGCACACCACTGCCCCACGGAGGTCGTCAAAGTGTGTATAGTAGAGTATATTTGTATATATATAAAAAAAATAACGTATGTTGTTTGTCTGTTGCAGCGAGCGGCCTGCTGTGCAGCATACTGCCGAAGAGCACGCGACCGGAGCGGCCGCAGTGATGTGTTGTTATGTTATTATCTGTATCGTGATAAATAAATTAGCTATTGTAAGCACCGTTTATGTTGTTTAAATTCCTTTCACTATCATTTCCTAGTTTCCTATGAGGTATACACAGGGGCATAGCTATATAGGGGGCCCCTTATCCTATTAGCTTACTTAACAGAATTCTTATATTTTCTATTTCGTTCGGGTCTTCTTCAGCTTTTCTTTTTAGTGTTTCAAGTTTATATAAGATAAAAAGTAAACGAAGCTGTAAACATTTCAAATTCTGTACACTAAGTACACCGTACACACAAAAATATGGGTCAATAGGAGTTAAGAGACGATATTTGCAGAATAGACAAAGTAAAATATTTATATTCAAGTGATAACCTTGACAAACACTTTTTTTTTAATAATAATAATCTTTATTTAATAAAAAATACACATAAAAAATGATGAAACAATAGCCTTATTTCTAAAAGTTACTATTAAGTATACAATACAATGTACAAGTACATGCTTATTTAATATAAGTATACTTAAATGTGTTAATCCAAAAAATTAAATGTGTAAATCCAAATAATTAATGTGATGGAAGTTGGACTAGTATAAACCGTGTCGCAACTTCCATCGCTCTTCCCTCATTATAGATGATTACAACATTCAAAATTAACAATTAAAAATCCTAATGATAAAAAACTAACTAAATATAACTTTACAGGGGGCATATTTGTTACAGAACGCAACGAAGTCTCGAAGGTGGCTTAAGCGTACGTCGAAAAGTTGTAAACAACCTAAATAATCATTGGCATTTTTGTTTCTTTTGTGAGATACCGGTACAGAGATTTCCGATAAAGACGTACCGCCAAGCGATTTAGCGTTCCGTTACGTTGTCGTGTAGACACCGAAAGGAGTGTAGATTTTCATCCTCCTCCAAACAAGTTAGCCCGCTTCCATCTTAGATTACATCATCACTTACCATCAGTTGACATTTTGGGCCCCCAACTAAGTCTGATACAGGGCCCCTCCAAGACACGCTACGCCACTGTGACATCTTTCATTGCATGGAGTCCAGATTTTGAACTAAATAAAATTCTTATGTAAAATTTAAATACAAGCGGACGCCTGCGACTTGGTCTGCGTGGAATTCAGTTTTTCACAAATCCCGCGGGAACCATGGATTTTTCCGGGATGAAAAGTAGGCCATGTGTTAAGTCAGAGTAAAATCTATTTCCATTCTAAATTTTAGCCAAATCGTTTCAGTAGTAGCGGCGTTAAAGAGTAACAAACATACATACATACAAACTTACGCGTTTATAATATTAGTAGAAAGTAGGGTAGTACCCGGGGATAGTGATCCTTACAGTTAAATAATTTTTCAAATCGGTTCAGTAGTTTCGGAGCCTATTTAATGCAAACAATCATTCATTTTTTTCTTTTTTATAATATTAATATAAGTATATATGTAATATACAAATATAATAAGATAAAATATTCGCTATCTTGTACCCATAACACAGGCTTTACGCTAAGGCTTAGTAGTGTTGTGTGTATTGCATAAGAATATTTATAAATAAAATAAATATACGTTATATACGTGGTTCAATTAACTGAACAAACCTTATCTATTCGGTTATTGATGTTTGACAGTTTTTTAATTGTACAATTGTATTTTTAATTATTTGGAGGTTCATTGACCCGATATCTTAACGATAACTTAAAGTAAGTCACAGTGTAATGAAATTTGTATTCTCTTAACATACGATTACCCCTTACTTCATCCAAATAAAAGGAACACTGTAATAGTAAAAGCAGAGTGTCACTTCATAACATTTTACCTTTTTTTTTTAAATTAAATACACACATTGGATTTGGGGTAGGTGGGTGCAAGTTTTTATATTATAATAATTCGAAAGTGAGTCTGTTTGTAGCGCTATCACGACTAAACCAGGCAAGCTACATTTTCAGCGAGTACCTATACAACATAATACGTGAGAACTATGTGATTTCCCACGTAGTTCTCGTTCGAAATAAAAGTTTGCTTATGTTGTACACGGGACGTCTGTTAGTAGCCCCCAGAGGCTGAAATGATGTTTAATCCCTCTAAAGTATTTTATTTTTGTCTGTTACAAGTGCCTACCGTAAAACGAAAAAGGTTTATTTGTAAATAGTATAATCATACTAAAATAATGTCCCCTGATAATAAAAAAATACAACCGACTTCAAAACCTAAAAACGTAATTTTTTAAAAGTTCTCCTCGATTCCTCCAGGATCCCATCATCAGATCCTGACATAACTATGGGATCACAGGGGGGTATACCATCTAAAACAAAAAAAAATTAAATTGGTTCGGGCGTCTTTGTGTAATCGATGTACAATGTACATACAGGAAAAAATAATACTGATCAACTTGAAAACCTCCTCCTTTTTGAAGTAGTTTAAAAATGGGTGTAGATTTTCACTATATGCCTAAAACGTTGGCCCGCATTCATCTTAGATTGCATCATCACTTACCATCAGTTGAGATTGTATCCTAGTAGCTTGTTGTAAAAGTTAACTTGTAAAGAATAAAATGAAAAAAAAATCTGGACTTGTGCCCTTAAAACACCAGAGCCTTAAAACAACTTAACAAGTTAGCCCATGTTTTACAAGAGGCTAAAATGACCTATTGGCTCTTTCTAGCCTCTTGTATAACAATTTACTATTGTTATATGGGCATATCTACCTAGTATTACCAAACCACATAATACATAATAGAACAAGTCTGCCTAAACCTTATTTATCTGAATTAAATAGGTACGCAAAGAGATTGTGTGATACTTGCCAGACAAAAATTAAAAGTTTCTAGAAGTATTACTTCTTTTCCGAGATGAAACCATACACTACTCAGCATTTAAGTAAATAGTAACTCAGGCGCAGTCCGTATCAACGACGTCAATATTTATAATGGAAATCCAATGTCAATAATTAGTTTTATTAATAGAAAAATAATTAACAGTGTGATAACTTAATGATAGTGTATATCATCAGTTGAAGATTTAAGTCATTCCTCTGGCGACAAGTGACGAGAAGCCTTATACCTTTTCAAATAAATAAAATTAAAAAGTATACACAATAAAAAGACCTGCTTAATTAACTTTAGACGTTTTAACGATCAAAATGGTTTTAGCATGAAAAAATGTCTGTAACATCGGGCTGTTTTGCATACATTTGCAAAGCGTTGGGTCGATAGCACCGTATTGGAAAATGTCTGTGCCAGGAAAATATTCCGCGAAGAAAATGGAGTTTTTGGATAGAAATGGCAATGGTATAGAAAACGGTGGTTGGAGTAATAATATGAAAAAAGAAATGGTTTATACTTTTGACGAGGCTTTAGATTTGGCTGGTAAGTCGACAATTTTATTTATTTTAGATGTACGCCTGCCACTTTATCAAAGTGAAATTCGTCTGAAGTGAATCTTGCGGAAATAATGGATTTTTTCGAGATAAATAGTAGCATATATACTCATTAACCTCCTCTATCCTGCAGTGAAAGTCCCATTAAAATAGGTTTCGCCGTTCCAAAGGTTAGCCCGGACAAACAAAAAGACAGACAGACAAACAATAAAAAAAACTTGTTAATGTTTTGGTGTCGTCTACACTTAAGATCATGAGAAAACATAGTTATTTAATTCTATTTTATTGATGTCTTGACGATGATTTTTTGTTGATGGATAGTGGTTTTTTTATAAATCCCTCGATTTTTTTTAAAAACTCGGGCCCAAAAACTTTAAGCGATACAATTCTGAAAATTTACCATAAATTACATTATAAGGAGATCTCATAAGGTCAATTTTTAGAAATATCTAATTTGGCTAAATCAGCTAAATTATTGTTTAAAGGTGCATTTGCGCAACTTGATTGGATCCGTTTAACATCAAATTCATTACAATGTCATTCTGTGTCAAACTGACAGTGTTTCAAGGGATTTGACATTCATTTAACACATTTTGTCAAAATCTCTAGGAAAACTGTGAGTTTGACTATACTTCATAAAAGGAATTTACTGTCAAACGTATTCGATGACATCGACGTTCACAGATTCCATCTTATTAATGTCATCTATGAATCGATACATTCGAATCTATTCATAGATGATATTTCTGCTTTTTCGACGTATTGATATCGTGCATTTTCAAAGGCAGCTGACAACCAATGTCAATCAGTGAAATATGCAATTGTAAAGCTGGATCAATATGAAAATAATGAAATCAGCTTATTTTCCTTATTGGCCAATATGATTTCGTCGAAGACTCAAATGGAGTAAGCTAGTAAAAATACGAGATTTTTAGTACATTTTTTATTTCTGTATGGTTCTGAACAGTGGGCCCATTGCGGACTTCAAATCGGTTCAGTAGTTGCTGCATGAAGGATTAACAAAAATATTAATTATGTTAAATATTCAATTCAATATTTATTATATTACCTATACATAGTCCATCTGTCAGGCATCTATGCCTAATGCTTTTGATCATTATTTTATCTTTTCCAGGTCGCGGTTGGTACACATATGGTCTGATGGCTTTTATAGTGTTGGCATTCCAGGGGCTGGCTCTGGATATGTTCGGGATCTCTGTCGTGCTCACCGGAGCATGTGATTTGAATCTGTCTCATTATCAGAAGTCAGTTCTACTGTCGATGCCTTTAATTGGTAGGTCATTACGATTAACACGATCGATGTGATATGGGGTCTAAGGAGCCCCTTATGTCTCACTTGCGGTGCGTCTAGGAATAACAATTTTACATAATAATATCTACTTGATTTAGTATTTATAGAAGAAGTGCACGCCATTGTTAAAAAAAGATTTTATGATTTGTGGATCTAGACAAACCTTGCAGTATTAGTAGGTATATTTAATAAATATATCACATATGATAATTACATATAAGGCTTTAACTATAGACATATTATTTTACTCAGGATCCATCACCATGGCTTGGCCATGGGGATTCATAGCTGATACTCAAGGTCGACGAAAAGCATTAGCTTTCTCACTGTGGGGAAGCTTTATTCTGTCCAGTCTTAGTGCTTTCTCACCGAACTGGATCGTTCTGGCTGTGCTGAAGTTCGGATGTTGTAGTTTGTAAGTAACAAGTCATTCATCGTCATCATCATCTTCATCATCATCATGATCAGCATCATCATCGTCATCATCAAATCAAATCAAAATTCATTTTAGTATTTCAATTAGGCTTAGTTTACAAGCAGTTTTGTCAAGTTATGTCATGATTTAATAGTGGTAATTAAAGTTACAACGGTCCCAAATGCGCCTTGGTCTGAGAATTTCCAAACTAATAAAATAAATAAATAATAAAAATAAGTACTTTATATTAATTACAAAAACTACGAGATATTTTTATTCTCTTTTATAAGTTTCTGTTAGTCGCCGAAAGCTATAAAAAATGCGTTTCACTTGTAATATTATTTGTTACTTATTAATATTTCGTTTTTATCCGACTTAAAAAAGGAGGAGTTTCTTAATTCGACGCGTATGTTTTTTTCTTTTTTAATTATTGTTACCGCATAACTTCGTCATATCTTAAACAATTAAAAAAAAACTTTTTTTGTTTGAAAGAGTATACTTTTAGATGGGTCCCATTTAATTGGCCGTACTGTGGCGCTTTCGTTATTTTCATTTGAACACATAATTACTGAACCGATTTTCATGAAAATTAAATACATACACACTAAAAACAGAGAAATAAAATCATTTTAACAAAAAAATTGAACCAACTTCAAAATCACAAAAATAAACTTTAGGATTTATAGACAGTTCGTTCCGGTGGTTCTTTCAGAAACGGCTTTAATTAATTCGTCACATACGGTAGCACATACGATGTTATTACCCGACTGCAAGAAAGGTAATGTTTTTCGCACGTATCTTGTATGTATGTGTGTATGTAATATTCTTTATTACCTCATATCTTCTAAACCACTGAACGGATTTACGTAATTATGATATCGTTAGATTTGTCCCAATAACCCAAGTGTTCTTAGATAGGTGAAACTAAAAAAAATAACAAAACGACTGTGAGACGCTATAGACTCGAGGTATTTTTTTTTTCAAATAGTGCAATATGGGTATCAAATTCAAGAACTTTTTGTGAGGATTCTAAAATGGTATATCATAACCAATTTAAAAAAACTACAATTAGAAAAACGTTATTTATTACTTGTCTGTACAAAATACGCGAGGCGGATGACTTTTTTGAGCAATTAGAAAACAGTCGGGACCAGAGGATAGAATGATTTTCTTCTACATTATTTAATAGGTCCCGACTGTTTTCTAATTGCTCAAAAAAGTCGTCCGCCTCGCGTATTTTGTATAGACAACTAATAAATAATTTTTCTAATTGTAGTTTTTTTAAACATGGCCATGATATACCATTTTAGAATCCTCACAAAAAGTTCTTGAATTTGATACCCATATTGCACTATTAAAAAATAGTGTACTTTCTACACTTCTGGACTGAGCTTGTTTTTTTTCTTTTCAGTTTTTTTATACTTTATGCAGTCGGGTTTTTTTATTTGTTTAATTAATTTATTTATTTTTCGCTTTTTAGTTTATTTTTGTGATTTTGAAGTCGGTCTAATTCTTTTGTTAAAAAGACTTTATGATATACCTACTGATATTTTTTAGATCCAGTGGAACTCAGTCATTAGGTTTCACCTTGTTGGGAGAGTCATGTGGTCAGAGGTTGAGATCTCCTGTCATGATCATTGTGACCACTTCATTGATCTCCGTATACGGAGTATATACAGGTAAATGACTCATTTCTGTGTACGTATATTTTCCTTCTAACTTCCAAAAAACTGCTTGGTAAGCTGTACACCGTGCTGGGGAGTATTCCCCATAATTCTTTTGGCTGGTGGGAGGCTTCGGCCGTGGCTAGTTACCACCCTACCGACAAAGACGTACCGCCAAGCGATTTAGCGTTCCGATACGATGTCGTGTAGAAACCGACAGGAGTATGAATTTTCATTCTCCTCCTAACAAGTTAGCCCGCTTCCATCTTAGACTGCATCATCACTTTCCATCAGGTGAGATTGTAGTCAAGGGCTTACTTGTAAAGAATAAAAAAAAAAAAAAAAAACTTTGGAGTTTTACTCTTTACCGAAAATTAATTAAAAATATTCAACGAACATGTGTTCTAAGATTAATATTTTCTGTGTCTCTGATACGCATCCTTATACTTATGATGTAGCCAAGTTTTTCGTTTTTTAAAATTCAAATATAGATAAAGGCATGTGTTACATGGATAGTTGGAATTATTTGAATTACTTTGTATGAAAATATAAAAAGTTTTTTTTTTAGTTAAAAAATATATTAGTTATGCAGTTTGGCTCCTATAAGTGGACTCGTCAACACCTTGAAGATCCTCTATACTTAAACTTAGATCTTAATACAGAAAGGAACCTTTATAAGATTACTCGCGCACTTGTCGTCCGCCTGTTTTCTCCGAATCTACTGGACCAATTAAGTTGAAATTTGGTTCACATATCAATTCTTTAGATCTAATCGCAGAGCTGTGAATAGGTGAAATCTGAATATGGAGGACACTTATGGGGGCAAAATAGAAATTCGAAATAAAAATACTGTTTAATAATCTTCATAGACCAGAATATACTTTATTTCTTGCCAAAAAAGTTGGCAACCCTAAAGCGAGGGAACGACGTATGACGTCATCTTTTTTCGAGGGTGCAGCCGGCTCCATCGAATTATAACGTTTGATGATTTGACGTTGTCGTCAAAAAATCTTTTGCAATCTTCATCGTGTCATACATCATTTAAATACATTTTTTTAAATTATTTTTACTTTTTTTCAGTTATAGGATATTTCGTCCTTAATCTAGATGTTTCGATTGATCTTGGCTTCATTACATTTAGCAACTGGAGGTTGCTTATTCTGATCTTCGCGTCACCACTCGGACTATCTGCGGCTTTGTTGGGGTTAATTTATGAAAGCCCAAAGTTCTTGCTAAGTATGGAAAAGGAGGAAAAGGCGTTGAATATTCTTAAAAAAATTTCCGACATAAACCGCGGTGGTGATTCGAGTTATCCAGTGAGTATAAATATTACCTTTTTCAGTTTTGTGCAGTATGTTGTTGTGTATGAAATTAAATATCACGTGTCACAAACGGTGAAGAAAAAACATCGTAAGAAAACCTGCATACCAGAGAATTTTCTTAATTCTCTGCGTGTGTGAAGTCTGCCTATCCGCATTGGGCCGGCGTGGTGGACTATTGGCCTAACCCCTCTTATTCTGAGAGGAGACTCGAGCTCAGCAGTGAGCCGAATAGAGGTTCATGATGATGATGATGAAGATGATGATGATGATGATGATGATGATGATGGTGATAATTAATAAAAATTGAGTAATTAAAAAAATAAAATTACTTGTATAGATGTCGTATTTATAAAAAAATCAGTTTTGGTCATATTCATTATACCTAAACGAGATTTTCTGAGCAATTTTATAGCAACATATAGTGAGACTATTGTTTTCTGAAAATGGGCCCAAGCTCTTAATTTTAGACTAAATATAAAAAAACAGTAGCCGTGTTAAAAATATAATCATTGTATTTTTGTAAATAATTTTGTAACTAGTAGATACTCCGCGGTTTCAACCGCCTAATTCCCGTTCGTTTGGGAATACGTGGATAAAAATATGTGTGGCTTTCAATTGGTAAAAGAATGTTCAAAATCGGTTCAGTATACCCAGAGATTTCCCCCTACAACCTTACAAACTTTAAGATAACTAAGTAATATATTCAAAAGAAACCGACGACGTCGTCGCTTTCTTTTGAATCTATTACGTATTTTGAATAAGTAGAAGTTTATCTTTATTTGCACATAGAAAATAATTGATTGCGTGTACAGTTTTGAATAATTTATTTTACCAGGTAAAGAAGATAGTTCTAAATGAGACCAGTACGTTGAGGTTGAAGAATATACCACTTTGGCAGTCTATAAAGGATCAAACGTTCCCACTTTTCAAACCCCCCTACCTATGGAGAACTATACAGTTGTTTTACATAACTGCTGCCATCTATTGTTCGTATGTATATTAAAGTCGGGCCGCTCAGAAATTGCGTTTCTGACAGGTGGGCAATGTAACCTGAGAGAGAGAGACAAAAAACAAGGCAATTGTAATTCAATATGTCTGTCCCATTCGCACTACTGTCAGGTATGCAATTTCTGAGCGGCCGGACTTTACATGTTATCAAATTTACTGATGTATAGGATCTCTATATTTTCATAGTAGGTATGTAGTAAGTAGACGATCCGAATTAGAAAAGATATTCTATTCATTGGATAAAAATAGCTTTGTATCAAATAGCAGATGTCACACGGTTTTACCTGCATAGTTCCCGTTTCCGTAAGAATTTTGGGATAAAATATAGCCTATAGCACTCGGGGATAGTGTATCTTCCCAATAGTGAAAGAATTTTTCAAATCGGTTATGTAATTTCGGAGCCTATTCAATGCAAACAAACAATCAATCAAATCTTTTCTCTTTATAATATTAGTTTAAGTAGGTACTCGTAGATTGTAAACGATTTTCTATTTATTGGATGAAAATAGTTTTATATCAGACGTCCTGCTGTTTCAACCACGAAGTTCCCGTTCCTGTGAGAATACGGAGATATAGTATAGCCCATTAAACTCACAAATAATGTGGCTTTCTATTGTTAAAAGAATTTTCAAAATCGGTTCTGTAGATCCAGAGATTAATTAAATTTGAAATTTCGAGATGAAAAATTTTAACGATTTTTTTTTGTAATTTGTTTGTTTTTAATATTTGTTACAGGAATAATGGTTTCTTTGTTTGGTTACCATTTGTTGTGGACACTTTTTATTCTGGATATAATGGAAATGGCACAGCTGGTGCTAGCGTCTGTGATATGATTGTCAATTCCAACGAAATGGATACAGATACGGGGGTAAGATAAAATTTGCTTGGTATTCATAACACTTGTACATTTTTGTGCGGTATTAGCTGACGCCCCGCGGTTTCACCCGCGTAGTTCACGTTTTCGTGAGAATACGGGGCTAAAATAGCTTATGACACTCGTAACTCGTGAGAGCAACAGGCTTTAAACTCAGACCAATGACAAAAGGACCTGCCTCGCTAGACGTTACTTTTCTATCAAAGTATATGATCAACGATCAAATGCGCTTATAAAAAGTCTTTCTATCTAGGTAACCGATGTTTAATTATTGTAATCGTTTTCTTCGTATAAAAAGTTCCCTAAAATTGCTAGTTTGTGTAATCAAATGGCATATAAATCTGTCAACAATTTTGAATTTACGTTTCATTTGTAAGTATTTCTAACTTAATTAAATCAAAGTAATGAAAAAAATATTTAAAAAGAATTAATTCTTCTGACGGAACATGAAAACATTGATCGAGTAATAAAATATTCTGTGTGATAGTCTGTGATAGATATAAGATCAAAATAGCTGTGTGTATTGTAAGGACACAGAATATATTTATTGGTGATAAATGCTTTCGATGTGTGAGTTCACCTCGACCCCCTCAAAAAACAACAGACTATTTTGTTGGAGAATTTGGACGCGATGCATCTCCATATCTAATTCCTCTATGGCTTAAAATCATAACTATTACTTTGTAGACTTGCGTTGGCACAGTGAAAGAGTTGGCACTATGGATGGGAGTTATCCAAGTTCTGGCATACATCACTATAAACACCGGAGTTTCATTGCTATCACGCTGGAAGAAGTCGGTAATGGTCACCATCATGACCATGGTGGTCATATGTGGAGTGCTGATCCCGTCTGTCACAAACAGAATAGCCAGCATAGTCTTGTTAAACGGATTCATCACCAACTCTCTCTGCATAGCCATAATTTTTTCTTACTACGTGGATATTTTTCCGACCTCTTATCGGTAAGTCTATTTTATTTATAGTTCTTATTTATAAACATGGATCAAGATTTACATCTCAAATTTCTTCAAAGTGAAGTGAACTTTAAGCAGTAGTGATTAGGTCCACTTTCCTTTAAAGAAAATTAAATTCCTCCATGTTTATGAATATGGAAGTTTGAGTTTAAAGAGTTTTGTTTCTGTTGTTGCATGTTAAATACTACCGGTTTAACCCACGCAGCTTCTGTTCCCGTAGGACTACGAAAATAAAATATAGCCTATGTTACTCGATAATAATGTAGCTTTCCATTGATTAAATAATTTTACACTACAATCATACCTACTACAATTTATCCGATGGACGCCCAATGCTGGACAGACTTCCTAACACAACCCCTAGCAGGTCTACCAAAAATCCGTTTTCCGGTGCGATGCCACCATTCCAACACCTTGGGAACCCAACAGACCACCCACCACCCCCATTTTGAGTCTATAATGCTGATAATGAAATATCTCATTTCTCAGTGGCATGGCTGCTTGTCTCGGAGTGATGGTTGCTAGAGCGAGTTCCCTTGTCGGCATCAACTTGGTCGGAAGCTACATCGACTCCCACTGCACGACGTCCTTCTACGCGTGGTCTGCCTATATAATTAGTGAGTATTGTTACATCATCATCATCACCATCATCATCATCATCATCATCATCATCATCATCATCATCATCATCATCATCATCATCATCATCATCATCATTATCATCATCATAATTTCATCATTCATCATATTTTTTTATAGTAATAATTACCTGATTATACAGATGAGCATTGATAGCCCATTGCTCCTCTGTCTCCGATTCCAGAGTGTGTAGGTTCTAATCCGGTCTAGGTCATGCAAATCCAACTTTTCAGTTGTGTGCATTTTAAGAAATTAAATATCGCGTGTCTCAAAAGGTGAAGGAAAAACTTCGTGAGGAAATTTTGTCTGCCAATCCGCATTGGGTCAGCCTGGTGGACTATTGGCCTAGACAACAGTCTTAAGTACGTTTGGATTTGAATGTTGGTCTTACTCCAACATTCAAATCCAAACGTACTTTTTGGAATTTTATTATTTTTATTTCAGTGTTTTCATTATTTCTGATTTGTTATTTGTTTCTGTAGGTATAACTATAGTTCGTTTCATGTAGGATGGTGCGGGTGACGGTTCGTTTCACTCTTGAAAGTTTCCAGCGATGCGACTGTCACCGTACTCATGCTATATGAAAACCACTTATAGTGGAATTCATAGACATTGTAGGGGCACCCCCAGGGGATCATTCACCCGCTGAGTGTCAATTTCTCAAACAAATAGAGGTTAAATTCGACACTCAGCGACTGAATAATCCCCTGGGGGGGTGCCCCTACAACGTCTATGAAATCCACTGTTAAAGTTTTTATTATTAGCTTAATTTTTCGTAAATAAATTGCTCTTTGTTTCATTTCAGGCGGTGTCGTAGTGAGTTTGTTCCTTCCGTCGGATAATTTAAAACCACAAAGTTAACTATTGTAAATATATTCTTTATTTTTGAAGTTAAATAAATTAATAGGAAAATGGATCTTAAAGTTATTTCGTTTATTGTTTTGTTCGTATGTAAAAAAACTGTTTACAAACAAAAAATTAAAAATTAGGGTATCAGTCGCTAGTAATTTCACATTTAATAAAAGTTATAATTAATTTGTTCTTAAATTAATTAAAAAATTAGAACAATTAGATATAAAAAACAATACAACTCTTAAAATAAATAAGTTATGAAATGGCATGCGTTTTCTACCTTTATTTCTAATTTGTTTGTTGGTAGACAGTACACATCGAATATAGCTTTAGTAAAGGAGCAGTCATCTTTGTTATAATATGAAAACAAAAGCATAACTCATAAGCTAACACACTAACATTAGAAAAGCGATTTGTGTGTATGTTTATTTCTCCTATACGATGCGGCTACTGAAACGATTTAGCTGAAATTTGGAATGAAAATAGATTATACTCTGAATTAACACGTGTGTTACATAGGCTACTTTTCATTTCCGGGATTTGTGAAAAACTGAATTCCACGCGGACAAAGTCGCGGGCGTCTCCTAGTATATAATATACAAGTCATTTTCTTTGCAGGACAACACTTTGACTGCATCGTCACATAATTCAGTCAAATAATACTTTGAAGGTTACAATATTTCCCAGAGCCAATAGAGCTAAAAATTGGTATGAATATTTAGAATACATCTTCATCTCTTTACCCTTATCCCACTTAAGTGGGGTCGGAAAAATATGTCAATCTTTTCCATTCGTCTCTATTACTCGTCAACTCATCATCCACTCCTTTTACACACATGTCCTCTTTCACACAATCCAACCATCTCTTCTTTGGCCTTCCTCTCCTCTTATGTCCTTCCACTTGCACATTCAACGTTTTTCTAGTAATATGACTTTCCTCCCTACGCATTACATGTCCATACCAAGCTTACCTTCTACTCCTCAAATTTTCTGTCACTGGCGCCACCTTCAGACTTCCTCTTATATTATATAATGATTTATTTATTTTGCTATCATCCGCGAAAATTCGGCGAACCCATGCGACAACGTCACCCAGGTCCGACAAAATATGATAGCAAAATAAATAAATCATTATATAATCATGATGAACTTCCGCAAAGTAACGCCTGCTTCTATCCAATATTCCTCTTATATACTTTTTATATTTTATATTTAGAATATTTAGAATACGTACTATTTTAAATAAATGAATTGTGGACAAGTCCTCATCAATTAATTTCATTTTTTTAGATTAATTTGACTGGACTAACATATTATCAAACGAGATGGCAGTCAGGTGGTAACTCGTTGTGAAATTGTAAAAGTTAGACACATTTAAGGAGCATTGATACTTAAATACAGCCATTTATAGGTGAAATACAGGTTTTGAAACAGCTAAGCTGTAGTATATAAATTACGAACACATGTAAATAAAATTGAAATGTCCGTCTGTGATTCAAAAGAACTGTTTTCGCAAATTCTTATAGGTAGTTATTTACATGATACTAAAACAGAAACAAAGTAATAAAAAAGTCTTCGTATATGTGTGTATAACCACGTTCTGCTACCAGAAATTATGTGTGGGCAAACCTCCAGCACCGCCCTGCGAATTTGATCAGGGGCCCATCTGCTGATCAAAGTGGGGTTGCGGGTGCTCGAAATACGGCGATGACGCCGCGAATCGAGAGCCTTCAAAGAATCGGTTAGATCGGAAGACAATGAAAGGTCAAAAGGTCGAGAGAATGTGTATCTCCGGCCTTATCTCTAGAACGGCTACACCGATTTTAATGGGGTTATTACAGGCAGACAGAGGATAAAATTAAGCGGCATATAGCCCAGTGAATTTGACCTCTGACTATGATTCCGGAGGGCGTAGGTTCGAGTGAGTCGTGATAGCCCTGTAGATCTGAGCCCTGCCTCCGATTCCGGAGGGCCTAGGTACTAATCCGGTACGGATGCACCTTCAACTATTTTAGCTATTTGCACTTTATTCACGTGTCTCAGGACGGCCAGTCGGACAAGGAAAAACATCGTAAGGAAACCTGCATACCTGAGAATTTTCTCAATTCTTTACCTGTGTGAAGTCTGCCAATCTACATTGGGCCATCGTGGTCGAATATTGGCCTAAGCCCTCTCATTATGATGATGATGATGATGATGATGATGATGATATAGGCTAGTTTTTATTCCAGAAAACGTCTATTGTTCCTGTGGGATTTGTGAAAAACTAAATTTCACGCAGACGCTGTCGCGGGCGTTGCTTGTAATTATTATATATTCTGCAACATTTCTGCTATATGTATCTAAATCTACATAAATCTATTCAGATCTACATAAATCGAACGTTAGCCTAGATTTCGTTTTTATCAATGTCACACAATGTGCTCTTGGAGGCATGGGAGTGTAGCTTCAGATAATTAATAATTAAATAATTAATTAAATAATTAGTTAATTTTTGATTTCTTGTCAGAGCACAAGGAAGCAATCAATTCCTAATTATTATATTTAGAAAACTTCCCATTCGGTATAAAACCAAATACATTTTCGTGGACCACCTCTTACGTATCGTAAACCCCATTTTTATGTTACATCAATGTAGACCCCCGCCGAGTCTTCCGTAGACTTCTGGGGGTCTACCTGGATCACTTTGGGATTCAATGACTTAAGCGGTCTATAAGCGACAGAAGTCGCGTGCATCCACTAGTAACATAATATGAAGCAAGGCCTTGGTTAGTACTTGCGATTAAAAACTTATAAGTATCAGCTTAGATATTTGGTGCGCACAAAAAGTGGTACAATGGCACGTTGAAGTTATTAATTAAATAAAATATCCATTAGCATACGTATCAAGAGTATAATAAATTAAAAAAAAAACACACACACACAAGACTTTATTTTTATATACTGCGCGTTAAATAAGTCACATGATAAATTGAATTGAAATATTAAATGAGCTAAAGCAGACGACAACCCGAATGCGAAATCGGTTAGATTATTATTTTGATAACCGAGTGGCGCAGTGGGTAGTGACCCTGCTTTCTGCATCGACGGTCGTGGGTTTGAGTATCCCGTTATTCTCACGGGTACGAAAACTACGCGGGTGAAACCGTGGGGTGTCGGCTAGAATATTATATACACTCATATATTATATATATACACTGATTACGTAGCTTTCCATTGGTGAAAGAATTTTTCAAATCAGTCCAATATTTTAGAGCCTTCAATGCGAAACGATCGAACAATCAAGATTTTCCTCTTTAAAATATTAGTATAGATGCATTCTATATCTGAATCTCTGTCGAAGAGTACAATAAAATTAAGTTATTGTGAGGAAAAAGGAAAAAGAAGAAAACGTGACCTTTATGTAGATATAAAAGTGTTGCCATACCTACTCTTAGAAGTTCGTAATTATACAAAAAAGCATCACACCTTGTATAACCTATCTGCAAGACACGTCGGTATACGACGTGTCTTGCAGAGCACGTGAACCATGTTCTTCTGGAATTCTTTCCGTTTGTCTCACAGGTCCGTCCTCTCGAAATTTCGGAATACAGAGTGCCAGATGCACTCTGTATTCCGTAGGAATAAACAATTGTTCTCTAAAATATCATGTCATCATCATCATCATCATCATCATCATCATCATCATCATCATCATCATCGGCCATCGTACATCCACTGCTGGACATAGGCCTCTTATATGTACCGCCGGCCCGCTCTTTGGCTTTTTGCATCAATTCGATGCCGGCCACCTTCTGGAGGTCGTCGCTCTGTAGCTCATCGAATCGCGAAGCTGAAGTGGCAATGGGCGGGGCACATACGTAGTTCGAAGAGCCGATGGACGTTGGGGTCCCAAGGTGCTGGAATGGCGACACCGCACTACTAAGCGGAGTGTTGGTCGACTCCCCATCAGGTGGAATGACGACATCATGCGAGTCGCAGGGATTAGCTGGATGCAGGTGGTTCAGTATCGTGATGTTTGGAAGTCCCTACAAAAGGCCTATGTCCTGCAGTGGATGTCCATCGGTTGATATGATGATGATGATAGGACCAAACACAAAATTGTCCATCCCTAGCTGATTATCCAAAGTTTATCCGTCTCTAGCAAAATTTTGTAAAAATTAACGATCTGAACGAAATAAAATGCAGACGAAACCTGTATTTTTCGTTACCAACCAACGACCTTCCGTCCCATACAATCGCAACATCTTGATCAGTAACGCGAAGATCACCAAACGCGGCCGTCATGTGGAAACGGCTTGCGTATAAATAAATAAACTTTAATAAAATAAAACAATAATAAAAAATAAAAATATAAAAATAATTTAAATTGTCAAATACAAATGCAAACTAAATTAAGTAATACCGATAACTATAAAACTAATTAAATAACGTTCCAAATTCAAAAGTACCTACTATAATTAACAACGAATCATCTTTCATATCGCTTCGTTTGTCTTAATGAATAAATAATTGCTTTGAACAAAAGTATTTTTAATTAACAACAAAAATGCAGTGAAGTATTAAAGATATTTAAAATTTCCAAACAGTCATTGCAAGATTTAAAGAAAATGCAACAAGATCACTTGAAATGACAGTCATTGACTGTATTATTTAAATAATTTGAAAATGCAACAAAAATAAATACGAGTAGAAACGACAATTATAAATTAATAATTACAAAACGACCATTATAAATTATAAAACGACAATTATAAATTAATAGTTAATATCTTAATAAAAATGGCGCCAGACTCCAAAGAAAGATATAGTGAAAAAGATATAGAAATGAGTCACCGTACCGACGTGAAAGATGCGAAGTGCTACAGTTACGAAGAGGCCTTGGATCTGACAGGTAGGTGCAAATACGACCATTATTTTAAAAGTACTTACTCGTAAAAGACTAAGTTTTACCAGTTTTACGCTTGAGTTGTTACGAATATAGGGCTGTCAAAATACAGGCAACTCTTCAAAATACCCGCCGTCTCGAGGATTACTGCATTCTGTGTCCGACCCTTGATCAAGCGAAAAAAAATATATGGATAATATGTTTTAAGTGTTAAATATTGTGCAAATGACATGCGATCTATAAGAGGTACATGAAAATTAAGCTAAAATAACACATTTATATTTTTGTATCTGTAAGGCTCCCTCTAAGGTTTATATGTGACTAGCGAAGCCCGTGACTTCGTCCGCGTGAAACCCTACTACCACTCTACAGCTACCCTACCATACAGGGGATGAATAGGGACTCAACCTTACCCCTAACCTACCCCTACCCTACCCCTACCCAGCCTCTACCCTACCCCTACCCTACCCTTACCCTACCCCAACCCTACATCTACAGATTTATTATAAGTATAGATATTCAGAAAAACTAAGAAAACCTTAGGCATAAAGATATACCAAAAAATATATATAATGAAAATTGAATGTATAGTTAAGAAAATTAATTATAAAAGTGGCAACCCTAACAATTTTCTCGGTTACGGTATGCGATTTTCCTTATAGTTATTTGATAAAATTAAACCTTGAATTGTATTAACACTTTGCTAACTAATATTTATAATTATCATCAACAGTGTCTGTTTTATTGTAATCAGCTGAATTGTCTTTAGCACTCCTCTAGATATTAATTCGAAAAATAAACTGTAAAGGTAAAAAAGATAAAAAAATACCTTCAATCTTTGCTTCTATAAGTATTACAAAAATGTATAAGTATTTTCAACGTAGACCGCTATCCGAAGATAAAAAGAATCCTAAGCTATCGAAAGTAAAGTTTTTAGTTTTATCAAAACTGTCAACCCTATAATGTGCTCATAATAAATGTCAATGACTTACTCGTATTATGACTTTGACAATAATCCTCGTTTGTTTTATCAGCATAGTGTACAGGTCATTGTTTACTTGTAACGGCTCCTAGTCTTGAAGATATTGTCAAGGTTCTTAAACAGTATCATACATAAGAAGATTATTAAATGTTATTTTGTACTTAATGTTATTTTATAGGTAAAGTTTGTGGTGTTGCAGGGGTAATCTCTGGAGTTTGAACCGAATTTTGAAAATTCTTTTACCACACGAAAGCTAGGTTATTTGTGAGTGTCCTAAGCTAATTTTTATCCCCGTATTCTCACGGAAACATGCACTACGCGGGGGAAACCGCAGGCTAGTATGTTTTAAATATAGATAATAATACGATTTGAATTCCACTGTAGCTATTCTCTCGGCTATATTGTAGAACTTAGATATGCTTTAGGTGATAAAAAAGATTAGTACATGGACCTATTTAATTTTTAATATTCCAACAAACAAGCCTAACTTGTTAGACCCAGTTTTTACACTTTCCGATAAGATATTGTGTTTAACATCGTATTCTTTTTCCAATTGGCCAGTTTTCAAGTTACTCTAGAAAATTTAACTTGAAAACTGGCCAATTTTGCTTTGAAAGTTTTAGAATTATTGGTAAAGAAAATTATACCTAAATGCCTTAAAATATAGTCCAATATTAAATAAAATCCCAAATTCAGAACAAATTCAACCTTAAGGATTGAGTTTGAATTTGCAAATGCGACTAATTGAATTGAGCGCCAAAAAGTTGTGTTTGGCACTCATTGAGTGGGGACGTTTTTTGGGTCGCTGATTGTGCATCCACTTTTAATAGGAGAACGATGTATTGCCCGTCACAATTTGATTCCAGAATGACACAAGATGAAGATGATGATAAATTATTCTATTTGTGTAGTAGATTATAATTTTTGAATCACATTATATTACGTATTTTTTATGATTAATGAACAAGTTTTTAAAACTGTAACTCTAAAAATTAAGAACTTTCTTCTATTTTCAGTTTAGGGTCAAAAAGTGCCCTATGTTTTGCTCCAAGGTCCCATTCACCATTATACCAAAATTCATCTTGATCTATTCAGCCATTTAGCCGTGAAAAGGTAACAGACAGACAGACAGACACTTTTGAATTCATAATATTAGTATAGATTGTACAAAATATATATTGAAATTAAGCCATAACCATAGTCCAACATAAATAAATGAAACGTCGAATCGGATAGTCGGGTAGCGCCCTCACGTGATTTCATTCGCATTCGAGAATTTAAATCTCGTTTTTTATAAGCGTATGATTACGATGAAGGAAAATAAGTAATATGGCCGACACGTGAGGACGCCTAAAAACCAGCACGACTGCACGTGCTGATCATGTCAGTTAATTTTAAAAAGAATTATAGACTCTAGTAGTAATTTTGATCAACCAAGGATTTAATTTCATTTTTTGGTTAATTATAAATAACGGCACTAGAAAAATTAATAATAAAAAGTAGCCAATCGGTCCAAATGTTTAATACGAATACAAGCATATTTATATTTATTTACAAACTACTGACGCCATGCGGTTTCACCCGCGTGGTTCCCGTTCTCGTAGGAATACGGGGATAATATAGCCTTATAGCCTACCTCAATAAATGGCTATCTACCTACCACTGAAAGAATTTTTCAAATCGGACCAGTAGTTCCTGAGTTTAGCGCGTTCAAACAAACAAACTCTTCAGCTTTCAACTTTTTTTAATATTAGTATAGATACAGCATTACAAATTAAATTCTGCCTATACTTCTTAAATCTGTATAATTTCGTAAGAATAAATCAAACTTTTCACTAATATTCTAACAGCGAAAGTTCGCGTGTGTGTATGTTTGTCACTACTTATCACAGCAAATACAGAACCCATTTAGCTGAAATTTGAAATGGGGATAGAACGTCAGATTAACTTAATAGGCTATTTTACTTTATCTCCAAAAAAACTTTTGTTCCCGCGGAATTTGAATTTTATGAGGAAGAGTTTACGTATCCTCTGGATTGATAATAACAAACAAAGATATAGGATTATTAATATAAATCGCATGATTCTTTTCTTTGTTTGCTCGGGTACCGTATACCAACTGCCTAAAAAAAATATCATTTACGGTAGATTCAAGTACCTACATACTAAGTTCGTCACTTTGGTCAGTTTCTATTTCCCGTTTCAGATCACTAATTGGTTATTTAAAACTCTTTTATTAGAATATTTAGTATATTTGAGATTTACCTCGTCACTTAGCACTTTAACAGGTTTTTATTTGCATTTCACACACAACTTTTACTTTAGAAACGATGTTTTTGTCTGTATTTGGACAGGACACCAAGTCAAGTCGAGCAAAATTTAATTAACTACTTCATGTCAAAAATTTCATAGTTATTATTTTTAATAATAACTTAACTGCGAAATTACTATGCGATGGAATGCTTAAAATGCCAAAATTGGTTAGATACCTATCATAAAGATGAATTTTATATTCAAGGTCACGGCAAGTACAACTATGGTTTGCTGTTCGCCTGTTTTATGGTCATCGTCGCCATGGGCATTGACATCTTCGGCCTCGGCATCATAGTCACTGCGGCCACTTGCGACTTGAAGCTGAGCCTGCAGCAGATTGGAGTGCTATCGTCTATGCCTTTTGCTGGTAAGTGGTGGAACGACGAAGTATTCATACAAAGACGAAGGTCCATCACGTGGAAAACACCGTGTCTTCTGACCTGTAGATCAAAAAGGCCATGCTCTTTTTTTTTTCTTCATCACCATCATCATCATTATCAGTCACTGCTATACATGAGCTTTTTTTAAGTAGCGCCAACCCGCTCTATTTTTGGCTTTTTGCATCCAATCCATGCCTGCTACCTTCTGGGGGCCGTCGCCCCACCTAGTGGAGGAGCCTGGTCCAAATCCTGCTTACCGAGTCGCGGTCTCCACTCCTTTACCACTCCTTTTTCCTCCTGCTAAGCCAAATTTGATCCTACCTTTACCTATACCTTTAGATATCTATTCGGTCTAATATAGAAGTTGCGGCCGTTCTAACTTTATCTATAGCCAAAGTCTTTGCAGGTTATAGAAAGATTTTGCTTATGTACCTCTCGCTCTTACTTCTAACGCATGTAAACAACATAGCCATTTTTAGTTAATTTACAAAGTCGTAATATTTATTCTGTTTTATTGTGTAGTCTTAAGTGATGTTTGTTGGCCAAAGTATACAAATCTATGAGTTTAATTTGTTTGCATATGGTGATTCTGAACAGTTACATCTAAGAGTAATTACTAAGAGTTCAAAATCACATCGTACGTACCTTCTGATCTCTTGCAGACCAGTGACGTATAAATTAAAGCCGTTTCTAAAAGAACCACGGGAAAGAACTGTCTTTAAGTCCTAAAACTGTATGATTTAATCGGCTTGAGTTATTCATCACTATGTTGGGACCGCCTTCAAAGTAATCAGAAAAAAAAATCATATGTATCGAATAGAGAATCTCTTCCTTTTTTTGAAGTTGTTTAAAAAGTACATCAAAACGAGAGAAATTGAGAACATCCTTGTATTAAAAGGCACTATAATTGCAGGTATAATTGTCATGTCCTACCCATGGGGTTACCTGTCAGACACGAGGGGGAGGAGGTTGGTGCTGCTCTGGGCGATGGCAGGCAGTTTTGTCAGCGCTGTGCTGAGCAGCTTGTCCCCTAACTGGCAGGTTTTAGCAGCGCTACGGTTTATTAGTTCTGCTTTGTAAGTATTAAAATGGCATTTATTTTTCTGTTCTGCTATTGCTATTCTAGGCTTCTTATAATGCTTTCTATGCATAATAAAAAATAAACTCTTCACAACTGTCTGTTTGTTAGCAATAAACTCGAAAATGGTCGAAATCATTTTTTGAAGGTTTCATAAATAGATAGAGTAATTTATAAGAATGGTTTTGGTATATAAAATATCAAGGTTTGTTACTGTTCGTCTACTTGGAAAGTTGATCAAAGTTAATCAAACTTCGCTTTTCTTCGTGGAACCTCGCCTCGTCTTGGTCAACTCAACTTCTGTAACGCCATTCCGTAACGATGTTTTTATAACTCGCAAGTGCGAGTTTCGTATTCACCTCTATCTCTCTCTGTCTAACACGATACTATAAACAGAGAAAGATGTGATTTCGAAATTCGCACTTGTGAGTTATACAATACATAGTTACAGAATAGCACTGAATACTGATGATTGTGTTTTATGGCATAAGACGGCTCAGAGTCACACAGCGGGCGATGGAACGAGCTATGTTAGGAGTATCTCTGCGTGATCGAATCAGAAATGAGGAGATCCGCAGAAGAACCAAAGTCACCGACATAGTTCAACGAGTTGCGAAGCTGAAGTGGCAATGTGCGGGGCACATAGTTCGAAGAGCCGATGGACGTTGGGATCCGAAAGTGCTGGAATGGCGACCCCGCACTAGTAAACGCAGTGTTGGCCGACCCCCCACCAGGTGGACTGACGACATCAAACGAGTCGCAGGGATTCGCTGGATGCAGGTGGCTCAGTATCGTGATGTTTGGAAGTCCCTACAAAAGGCCTATGTCCTGCAGTGGACGTCCATCCTGATATGATGATGATGATGATGACTGATGATTGTTGTCAGATTTTACGGCCGCGTCAAAGCACAAGCAAACAAGCACCTCGCTACCCCACTCTGCTCACCTCATGGACTTCTTCGAAGCTTTGAAGCGAAGTAGTGTGTTTAGAAGTCGTTATTAGGGATGTAATGATGATATTTAAGCTGGTGATGACATGTAATATGTTTCAGATCAAGTGCTGCGGAGTCTGCAACGTACGCGCTGTTGGGAGAATGCTGCAACTCGCGGTCTCGTGCCAAGTACATGCTGCTGATGACCAGCGCTCTCATGTTGACGCCCACACTTTACTACGGTAATTAACTACATTTTATTTTTCTTTACAAGTTAGCCCTTGACTACAATCTCACCTGATGACAAGATATGATGCAATCTAAGATGGAAGCGGGCTAACTTGTTAGGAGAAGGATGAAAATCCACACCCCATTCGGTTTCTACACGATATCGTACTGGAACGCCTAATCGTTTGGCGGTACGTCTTTGCCAGTAGGGTGGTTACTAACGCCGAAGTCTCCCACCAGCCAGACCTGGACCAATTAAAAACCTTAATTAGCCAGGGATTTAAAAATACTACTGAAAAAATCTTAGCAGAAAGAAAAATCAATTATCTCATAAGTATAGCTCGGTCCAGGATTTGAAGGAATTATATTGATTATATACAGAAAAAGAAAAAAAATTCCATTTTGTATAATCTGTAGTGCTTGCCCTATTTAAACACCTTGTGGACACCACTGTTGGCCTCCTTAACCTAGTCTACTTAACTAATGATATCTTAATGGATGGCGTTGTCGTCTGGACAAGATATAAATTAAAATAAATATAATAAAATATTTATTATTTATGATGAATAACTAACTTCCGAAAAGTAACTCAGGCTTGTATTCAATTTATGAAATTATTAAATACCTATTACGTTAGGTCAGATCCATATTGTACGTATTGGACGAATCGCATCAAACGGATTTTTAATTTTACTGTAGATAAAATCCGATGCGATGCTTGGCAGTACGCCTTGCCACAACTAGCCACAATCGATACCTATCACCTGCATGAGCCAATCAAACCCAGGACCTTGATTGAAAACAACAACTCCAGATATGTTATCAAAACCAAAAATTCGCGAATACTTCGAGAGCTTTGGGCGAAGAAATATTTGCTCAAAGAGATGTGGATATTGACAACTGCCGCATAGACGAACTCGTCGGTATTTCAATTCACGACGATGAAAGTTTTCGCTCACCATCAATTTGCTATCTAGTTATGCTAGGTTCCCGTTCCCGTGGGAATACACACAAATAACGGCTTTCTATAGATAAAAGAATTTTCATAATCGGTTCTGTAGGACTACCACCTTCAATCTCACAAACTTTAGTATATGTCTTAGTCCAGTTCTATCTCGATTCCAAATTTCGCCAAATTCATTCAGTATCCTTTGCGGGAAAGAATAACAAACATTTATACAAACTTTTGCATTTATCATATTTTAATAAATATATGTATAGTATATATATTATAATATGTTAAACGCGAAAGACGCGTAAACAATTTTATGAACCTTGAATTTAGAAATGCAAAATAAGGCTATGCAATGATTTGACACAGGAATTAAACCACGGAAAACTCAGCTATGAAGGATATAGACAACTTTGCAAAAAAATAGTCGCAGAGTCGTTAATATTAATGAGTTTAGGCGTATAATGAAAATGCCGCGAGACATTTTGTGTTTTCTGTGACTAACTTCCGTGAACAAATAATATCTAATATACTAGTAGGTATGTGTGCACAATATAAGTTTTTGTTACGCTTCAAGTGCTTTGAAAAATAGCAAATACGTGTAATAGCAATTAGCATACGCTATTAAAAAAAATACGTATAATAATACCAACGCAATTAAAAAAAAAGAAACATCATTAGTCATATTTTTTCGGACTATGTAGGTAATAGAAAAAGAAGTTGTAAGCAACCCTGTCTAAACACTAAGGAGTCGTTGGATGCAGGCGTTTTTTTATCCTTTACAATTTAGCTCTCGAATACAATCTCACACGATGGTAAGTGAAGGTGCAATCTAAGATGAAAGCGGGCTAACTTGTTAAAAGGAGGATGAAAATCCACACCCCTTTCGGTAGGGTAGTAACTAGGCACGGCGGAAGCCTTTTTCCAGCTAGACCTGGACCTCAATTAGCCCACCGGGGATCGGACCCAGGACCTCCGTCTTGTAAATCCACCGCTGCGCCACGGAGGCCGTCGAGGTTCAGGATCGTGGTGTTTGGAAGTCCCTACAATAGGATTATGCCTTGTATTAGCTTGCTCCAGGGTTTAGCTAGAGCGATCAGGGTTTAGATAGAGAGAGCGAATTAGTGGACGCCTGCCATTATCATTGAATGAGATCACAGTCAAATGGAACTTATCGATAAATTAACAAAATACGAAACTATGTATGTATGTTGTCGACCCCCCACCAGGTGGACTGACGACATCAAGCGAGTCGCAAGTATTCGCTGGATGCAGATGGCTCAGTATCGTGACGTTTGGAAGTCCCTACAAAAGGCCTATGTCCTGCAGTGGACGTCCATCGGCTGACATGATGATGTTGATGAAGCTATGTATTAGTAGCGTAATTCCCACACCAGTGGGGAAAATTGAACCACTCGTGTTGGAGTAGCACAAAAAAACTTTGCAGATTGTTCATGGTAAATAGGCTATCATGATGAGGTCCAAATTGAAACGCGTTTGCCTTGTTCACACTTGCCTCGAAGGTGTTTAAATTGGTTTCGGAAATAAGACATAAATTGGGACGAAGTTGCGGGCCATAGTATTAAAATATTTGCACTGAGCCGGTGCTAAAATCTTGTTTAGTTTATGTAAATTAGGAGGCGTTGTGATGTAAACGAATAAATTTACATAGTAATTCGTTTAAAAGTTTAATTTGCCATAAAAAGCATACTTGACAAATTGCTGTTGAAATACTCACAACTATAAAAACTTATTAGTACTCACTAATGGAGTTTTTGGAATCACGTGCTTTTCAAGGCACGAGGGCGTTACATCTCAAGCGGACGGATTACGCCTGAAGATTTCATTAAAAAGGTCAAGGAAAGAAGAACATGACCTTTCTTGACATCTTTGATTAACCTTGAAATTCTAGTAACCTTTAACACTAATAATAATAACGAGAAAGATTGTTTGAATGTTTGTTATTCTTTCATGCAAAGAATTATGAATGGATTTGGCTGAAATTTGGAATCGAGACAGAATATACCCTGGACTAAGACATAGTTTACTTTTGATCCCTAAAAAATCCACGGTGTCCACGGGGTTTGGGAACCACTGAATTTCACGCAGACTTGTTAAAGAAACGCAAATTATGTCGATCGAACTGTCGTTATAAAGTTTAACATTATCATTGTCGAGCATCGTTAAACTAGCGTTTTGGCTCTAAGCTTCATATCCACTTTCCGTACGAAGGGAGCAGAAAACCTACAATAAAAGCCCTAAATACCCATTATAATAAAAAAGGACTGAAATTGATTAAAGTAATTACGATACAAAAGAAGATAGTTTCCATATAAAATTATAAGAAGAAGCTTTATTGCACACAAAACAAATGATAACAGTAGGTATAAAGAAAACAGTAATATAAATAATAATACATGTGAGCATGCAAAGGAAGCCTTATTGCTAAACGCAATCTCTTTCGGGCAAGTCCTGATGAAAGAAACTTAGAAAATTAAGCGGGACGGTGCAACATGTTTATTGTTTAACTTAAAATTAAATAAAATTACTATAATATACTAATAACTTATAGTAATTTATATATTAATAAATTTATATGATAATAACTTAAAATTAAATAAATACCCATTATAATAAGCTTAACATTCGGTTTTTTGTTTTTCAGTATGGGGCTACTTCATCACCAAACTGAACTTCACCTTCTACATAATTGGCATCGCGTTCCGTCCATGGCGTCTCCTGACCCTGGTCATGGCGCTACCTCTGGGCATCGGTGCTCTACTGCTCTGCTTCTTCAGGGAGAGTCCCAAGTTCCTCGCTCACGTGGGAAGGAAGGAAGAAGCTGTTGCAGCTCTTAAACGGATGTACGAGGTCAATGGAGGAGAAGGGGAATATCCGGTAATCTTCTATACTAATATTATAAAGAGGTAAAGTTTCTAAAGATGTTGGCAGCGTTCGGGAAACTCCGCGACATCGTTAGGTACATCTAGGAAATAAGATCGAACTTTAAAGTAGAATAGCATTTTCTTAGCAAAATCACTAGAATAAAAGCTTGCTATAACTAAACAAATATACACAGTACAGACATAATTTTATGAAGTCTATATCTAAGAAAGTTTGTCAGCATGCTGATGATGATAATGCTTTTGGCGATGATGAATACGGTAGCCAGTTATGGACTCTGGTCTACGGTGGCTTTGGAAAGTAGCTGGTTTCAAGGGACCAAACCCTTAATCATCCAAGTATTTTATTGAAGTTTGTTACGAAATACCATAAGGCCATACCCTACCATAGCCAGACCCTTAGCTTAATGAGAATTAAATTCGTTAGAGACGGTTCTTTAACGGTATTTTTCGAAGAATCGCCGTGAAGTTTGGCGAGTCTAAGTCCAGTCGAATCTCTATAATTGGCTGAACACTTTCTATTTTCTTCATAAAATGAGATTATGGTATCAGTTATAGGAACGCTTTCAGTCCACACAGTTCCATAAAAAAACACCAAGTGCAGTTTTTTACATTATAAGTAATGAATACGAAGAAACAGACATAAAACCTGGTTCCAGGTGAGTGAGCTTATGGGTGAAGACAGCAAGGAGGAAGTGGGCCAGCTCACGCTGCGCTCGCTGTGGGTGCAGATTGCGCCGCTGTTCCAGCCGCCGCTCCTCTGGAGGACTCTGCTGCTTTACTATCTCACTTTCGTGGCATATATCGCGTGAGTTTCTATATTAAGATTAGTTTCTTTTAATTCATCATAATCATTATCAATAATATCGTCACCGTTAACGTCATCAGCCGTGATAGCCCAGTGGATATGACCTCTGCCTCAGATACCGGAGGGTGTGGGTTCGAATCCAGTCCGGGGCATGCACCTCCAAATTTTCAGTTGTGTGCATTTTAAGAAATTAAATATCACGTGTCTCAATCGGTGAAGGAAAACATCGTGAGGAAACCTGCATACCAGAGAATTCTTTTAATTCTCTGCGTGTGTGAAGTCTGCCAATCCGCATTAGGCCAGCGTGGCGGACTAAGGCATAATCCCTCTCATTCTGAGAGGAGACTCGAGCTCAGCAGTGAGCCGAATATGGGTTGATGACGACGACGACGTCATCATCGTCATCTTCATCACCATCATCATGATCATGGACATAGGCCTCAGCAACGAAGCACTGCACAGGGTGCACCGCTGTTCCAACCACCGCTCCTCTGCAGGACTCTCCTTATGGTATCCAGCTAGGTGTCGTCGAACCATGTATGGTGGAGTGGACCTGACGGAGATTCTTGCCACCCCTTGAAAAAGATATAAGTTAAGGGAACTTTAGGACCTTTTCGGTATTTCGAAACCTATTCGTATTTTCAAAATTTGTGCCTAAAGTCATGTATTTAATTTCCAGGAACAACAGTTTCGCTATCATTCTGCCGACGATCTTCAACGTTTTCTTCACAACATACGCGAGTAGCAGCGCTGGTTTAGGCTTTTGCGAAGTCTTTGCGAGCAACCCTAACACCACGACTCACGAAGTAGTAAGTATTTCAGTCGTTTCAATCCGAGGTATTATCGATTCGATTTTTACGATTATTATATTTTTATGTTACGCTAAATACATAACTATCTCCATTAAAACTACACTGATTAATAATTTTGGTTATTTTTTCTCTCGAATAATCGTGGTTACTGATTGCTTTACTCCACCATGCCTTATATTCTTGGCGGCTTTATAGATCTACTGATACTGACGTGTATTGGTAGAGAACTGCTATAGAAGTATTTTTATTTCTCCAAGCTCATGTTTATCTATCCAACACTGTCACCAGGCAAAGCTATATTTTTAAATAGGCTAACGTTTTATCTATACTAATATTATAAAGCTGAAGAGTTTGTTTGTTTGGTTGAACGCGCAAACCACTGGTCCGATTTAATAAAATTCTTTCAGTGTTAGATAGCCCATTTATCGAGGAAGGCTATAGGCTATATATTATAGTTATATATATGGCTATAGGATGTATATCCCGTATTCCTACGTTAACGGGAACCACGCGGTTGAAACCGCGTGGCGTCAGCTAGTTATTACATATGGTAGAATGTGCTTGCCCGGGTCGTGATTATTTACTCAAGTCTAGTGAATGTCCACATTTTAAGTACCTACAGGCTCATTATTTCCTGGTTGGTTTAAGGTTGTGTTTGTGTACTGGAGTTGCGCAATAGGATAGATGTTTTCTCTTTTTGATTGTGTTTGCAAGCATTAATGTCGTGTTTTAATATTTCAGGAGGTGGAGTGTACAGGACGAATTGAGAACAATACTATCTGGGCAGGCTGTGCACACGGACTGTCGTTCTTTGTGCTCAACGCTTTGATCTCACAATGTGCAGGAAAACGAAAGGTAATTTCCAAAATAAAAAATATACAGTATGTGGTGAACTGGCGAATTTTGATTCATTGGCCATTAGAAATTACATAAGAGGAACTGGAACATGCTATTAAGGTTGATAAATAACATAAAAACAATAATAAAGACATCGTCGACAGAAGTTCGCATTAATGCCAGTGAAATTTCAATGAACAAGCAGGTCTGTTCCGGCGTTTTGGTATGTCTGCCATCATCCAAATAGCTGTCCAAATTTTAGTACAATAATAGTACAAGTATCCCTGACAGAAAGGCATCTTACATATTCTCTTTGAGACCCTTGGAGTCGCAGTGTAAAAAAATATCTTTTCGAATTATTTTACCGCGGCTAGTTACCTCGACTGGGTCACCAGCCAAGAAGGACTGTCAAGATGTCTGTAAAGAAGGACTAGCTCATTATTATTAGCGCAAAGGTTCAGCCTGATGTGGCTGGTCAATGCGGAAATGCAGCCAGAATTCCACGTGGACATGATTTGTATAGTAATAAACTAACTAACTCGAGATTTGTACTATATGCGTTAACAATAACAGTTAGGTTAATATTTTTCAGGCTATTCTTTAATGTTCACAATAAATTAGTGGATTATATTTTTCTGTTGCAGGCTCTTACCATAGCAATTCTCCTGCTAGCAGCCGTGGCAGCCATCGTTATAGATTTAACTGGAGAAGCTTTGTCTGGACTGGTTCTATTCTACATCTACCTCACAACTGCAATGGTCTTTGGGATTATTTCCTCATACTTCGTGACACTCTATCCAACTTCTTACAGGTATGAACTCGACCAAGAAAAGAAATTCTCAAAACTGTTATACAACCGATATGTTCCGTTATTTTTACAAAGCAGATTTATCTGGGTGATAACGATGACCCAATCTGACAAAGCTCATTACGGACTTCAAAAGGCCTTCAAGATCTATTAATTTTAGTTTGCTGATTATGCATTACTTTATGGAAGTTTTCGATACTTACAATGAACAACAAATTCTAATAATTCCTCGAAGATAAACAGCCTTTTCTCGTTATCAGTTTAACCAATAAAGTTTGTCTCTGTTGTTTGGCTTTCATGAGAGCATTTCCTGAATAAAGCTGCTTATACTATTTTCTAAAAAATGGTTTGACCCTGATTCTCTAATAATGGACTTTGCACTGCACTTTGCACTTTGCACATGTTTCACAATATTTCTTTTTATTTAATGACAAGTTTGCCCTTGACTGAGATCTCACCTGATGTTAAGTGACGATGTAAAAGATGGAAGCGCGCTTACTTGGACGAGGTACAAGTTTTTCTACCCATATTCTTGCAAAATCGCTTAGCCGGTGCCTACCACCAGATCAGAGCTGGAAATTTTTCTCCCCCACAAGAAAAAAAGACCAGACCTGAATTTATTCTCTATAAAATCCTAAATTGAGTGAGAATTAACTATCAACTAAGTAAAGTCTTAACTAACTAAGCAAAGTTTTGGCTGGTGGGCTTCTGCCGTGGCTAGTTAACACACTACCGACAAAGACGTACCGTCAAGCGCTAAATCGCTTTCCGGTTCGATGTCGTGTAGAAACCGAAAGGGGTGTGGATTTCATCCTACTCCTAACAAGTTAGCCCGCTTCCATCTTAGATTGCATCATCACTTACATCAGGTGAGATTGTAGCCAAGGGCTAACTTTTAGAGATTAAAAAAAAAGTCGCAGTTGCATTTACAAAGATAAATAAATAATGCTCAAAGAAGTACTCGTAGCGTATTGAAATATGCAATTGTCAACAGAGGGATGGTAGCGTGTCTGGGGATGATGGTGGCGCGACTGAGCGCGTTCACCGGCACCAACGTGGTGAGCACTGCCATCACCGACAACTGCGCTGCCACCTTCTACGGCGCCGCTGGACTGGTGATCAGTAAGTCCTTGTTTACTTAGGGAGATGACTCATTAGTGCGGTGCGTTGCAATTGGATCAAAGCATTGTGTGCCACACCTAACATAAAGCAACTTTAGCTATGCTTATGCTACGTCAGCGTTGCGATGATGGACGACGTCGCAGTATAAGACGGCCGCGTGTCGCAGTGGATAGTGATCCTGCTTTCTGCATCCGCGGGTTCGATTCCCACAACTGCGAAAATATTTGTGTGATGAGCGTGAGTGGTTCCGGTGTCTGGGTGTATTTTTACATTTTATAGACAGCCCATTTATAGGCTACATATTATCCCCGTATTTCTACGAGAACAGAAACCACGCGAGTGAAACCGCGCGGTGTCAGCTAGTATAATTATATAAGCGAAAGTGGCCGTGACGCCCTTGTTTCTTACACTGCAGTGTGAAAAACTAGAAAATCTCTCGGTACCTTTTGAATATAAACCACAAATTATTTTGTTTTCAGGCGGAGCCATTGCAGCATGGTTCTTACCTCCAGACAGCGAAGAAGTTATTTAGATCATAATCATCGCTATTATCTTGTAAAGTTAGGCGAATAGTATTTTATTGTGGAACATTATTTTAATTATTAGTATACAACTAGCGGACCCGGTCAAGCTTCGCTTTGACTTATGTGCAATTACTTCTTCCCTATCGCTACCCTATCATGCTACCCTATCCTACCCCTACCCTTTTTCCCGGTTTATAACCTCCCTGGGTATTCTTCATTTCAAGATCAAAATCAGCTCAGATCAGAGCAGAATCAGATAAATCAGCCCAGTTGTTTTCTAGTTTTAGCAAGACATACGAACTTTGTCTCGCTAAAATTAGAAAACAATTGGTTTTTATATATATTATGTACTAGCGAGCTCCCGCGACTTCTTCCGCCTTAGACCTCCTTAAGCCCTCTTGCAAAATCCGTTCTTAGCAGACATCTACTTACTGTATACCAGCTCTCAGCCAAATTTCTTTGAATTCTTTTTACATCCCCCAATATTTATACCAATATTATAATGCTGAAGAGTTTGTTTGTTTGATTGAACGCGCTAATCTCAGGTACCACTGGTCCGATTTGAAAAATTCTTTCTGTGTTAGATAGCCCATTTATCGAAAAAAGCTATAAGCTATATATTATCCCCGTATTCCTACGGGAACGGGAACAACGCAGGTGAAACCGCGCGGTGTCAGTTAGTCTTTAATAATTGTGATTTCTAGTTATTATTAACTAGCAGACACTCGCTTGAACTCTTTTAATTGACTAAAAGAATTCCGTCATTTTACCGACTTAATATTATAATCATTTTATTAGATTAAAAAAAAAAAAACTTGGTAATTTATGTACTCTCTTGAATCTTCATACATCTTCTCATGTTATATGCCTTCCTCACGAATCTCTCTATCTACTGTATGAAAATTAGTTCAATAGTTTTCAAGTTTATCGTGGACAAATAATCCAACAGATGTAGACAGACTTGTTTTATAATATTTAAGTATCTTGTTTAGATTTTAAGACAAGTTACCGCTTGCCTCGCCTGAAGTGACAAGGCAGTACAAGATGGTACAGTGATTTGTTTGCATTATTTAGGAAAAAGACAGAAATATTGTTATTAGTAATTAGTACTGTACAATCAACAATAACAAAAAAAAAAATACATACAGCCGAACGTAGAACCTCCTCCTTTTTGGAAGTCGGTTAATTAGTAATTAGTACTGTACAATCATTGTGTAAATAAATATTTTAAAATATATAAATAATATATTTTTATTGTTTTGCGTCATTGTCCTAAATCACGTTATTTTGTAACTAAACGAAACAAATATGCTATTGAGAGTGGGTAAAACGATTGGCCAATAGGTGGAGATTGAACTCTAGACTGCTCGAATGTGGATCCGTTTAACCGTAAAGCTGATGTACCTGCTGTGGAGAAGTCCAAAATCCAAAGCTAATATAAAAAAAAATAATAAAAAAAATTCAACCAACTTCAAAAACATAAAACGTACTGACTAAACTAAAAAATGGAAAAAAAAACATATATGTTTTTGAAGTCTGTTGAATTTTATTATTAAATTTTTTTATTTATCTATTTTTAGTATACGAGTAGATTTAGATGTAGGCAAGAAAAATTCCCCCAAGGTATATTACTCTGTTTAGTCGTGTTTAAGCCTCTAATGACAGTCACAACCTATATCTAGGTGAAATGTCCTCATCAATACAAATTAATCAAGCCCAATCACTAGATAGCTACTGTTCATCACTCAAAAGGTTTGTAGCTAGGCGCGGTTCTAACGATTTTTGAAAGTTCCCCTCGATTTCTCCAGGATCCCATCATCAGATCCTGACATGATGAAAATAGGACCACCTCAGGAGTAGGTATACCCTTTCGAACAAAAAAGAATTATTCAAATCGGTATAGGCGTCTTCGAGTAATCAGGTGACATAGGTAACATACAAAAAAAAAACATGCACTAGAATCGAGAACTTCCTCCTTTTTTTGAAGTCGGTTAATAAAATGGGACCAACTTTGAGGTAGATACATTGAAACAAAGAAATAATTATCAACATCGTACCATAAATAGCGAAAAGTTGAGAATGCTTAAATTAATCATTAACACCCCATATTCGGCTCATTGTGTGCACGAGTCTCCTCAGGCAGACTTGTCAGGCAGAATTCTCAGGTATGCAGGTTTCCTCACGATGTTTAATTTCATAATTAAAATGCACATAACTGAAAAGTTAGAGGTGCAAGCCATGCATGGATTCAAACCAACGCCCACCGAATCGAAGGCAGAGTCATATCCACTTAGCTATCACGTCTCAATTTTCGTCGGTCTGAAATTAATCCTGAATTTGAAAACCTTTTTTTTTTCAAATAAGTTAGGCCTTGACTACAATCTCACCTGATGGTAAGTAGAATGAAAATCCACACCCTTTTCTGTTTCTACACGACATCGTACTGGAACGCTAAATCGCTTTGCGGTACGTCTTTGCCAGTAGAGTGGTAACTAGCCACGGTCGAAGTCTCCTACCAGCCAGAATTGGACTAATTAAGAAAACCTCAATCGGCCCAGCCGGGGATCCCAGGACCTCCATCTTGTAAATCCACCGCGCATACCACTGCGCCACGGAGGCCGTCACCTGCTAACCTGCTAAAAGTACAATATATTTTTTACAAAGACAAGCTCTTGACTTCTATCTCACCCGATATTTTTTCTGTGGGAATATGGCCGATTGGTTTCCGTATAAATTCTGCATGCGACAAAAAGAACAATGACCAGGAAATCGTTGATAATATTATTTCAATTCACACAAAATTATACCTTTAATTTTTATTAGCTATTTATATATTTAAGCAAAAATCTTAATAAGAATTTTTCTTAAATATATAAATAGAAATATATAAATTATATTATGACAACCATTTTCGCATCGGCCGATATGCACTTTGCCAGTTTTTAGGGTTCCGTATAACGGAACCCTTATAAGATCACCTCGTCGTCCGTCTGTTTTTTAAGACCCTTTATTTCGGAAATACGTGGCGTTTCAAGTAAACCGTATATCACTGTAGGTCTACGGTCCCACGAAGTTGTGAAAATATCAAACTTATAAGTTTAAGTAAAAAAAAGATACGACCGCTGATAAGATTCGATGCTCGCAATAGAATCAAAACCCGTACTTCCCGTTGAGCTACTACTATAAAATTTGGCAAGTGAAATATACTTAGATCACAAATACAAGAAAAATCTCTAAACTATACATTTTATAATTACATTTTTAAAACAGGGGGTCTGACATTCGTGAAAAGCTCGGCAAAAACTGCGTTCAATTTCTGAAATGTTTATAATGATCCTAAGTATTACCTACGGAACCCGGTGGGTGAGTCCGACTAGCACTTGTCCGGTTTTCTTGTAACTACTTCTATTATGCAGCAACGATCACGACGTTCAAAAATATCTCAATTGCTGAGTCAAATTATGTTGCAAAATCTAGTTTTAACTAGGGCGTCGTACAAAACTGGTACGGACCGATTATGTCAATAAAATCATTTTAACTAGGCAGTTTTTATATCATTCCTTCCTTTCCACCATGATGTATACATTTTTTTTATTTATTTAAACACTTAACATATTTTGGTCGACCAACACTGCACTTTCATTGGTCGCCATTCCAGCACCTTGGGACGCCAACGTCCATCGACTCTGTAGCCTGCCCACTTCATCTTCGCGACTCGCTGAGCTATGACAGTATATATCAGTGACTTTGGTTTGCCTGCGGATCTTATCTTCTCATTTCTGATTCGATCACCCAGAGAAACCCAAAGCATAGCTCGTTCCATCGCTCGCTGAGAGACTTTGAGCCTTCTTATAAGGCCCATAGTTAGTTCACAAACTTTACCTCCTTATAATCACTAATGCACTAGACTGACCAAGTCTTTTGACTTGGTCAGTCCTACGACGACGAAACGACGACGCCGACGGATCGTAAGGATTGCTACCACCTCTAAATGAAGATCACGAACACTCTTATACGAGTGTAAGAAAGTTAGTTAGTTAGCTACAGATAGTTAACCGTTATTGCTCTTTTTACATGACCTCATGTATATTATCAAACGTAATTATAAAACATGCCGTTGTCACTGACCTCTATTTAAGCCACTCTCTGAGCCATTCGCCCTGTTATCGAGAGGAGTACTCAATAAAGTATTAATTAGTTTGTTATGAAGTAGATATATGAGCTATTACTATTAATTAGTATGTAATGAAAATATTTTTGCAGTTCGATTTCAGTAATGGGAAAGAAATTAATAAAAGATATCTTATCAATTTAATTCAATTTAAAATGCAATTGTAATAAAAATTGTTTTGTTTTGTTAGGTATGTATACATAATAAGATAAGATATGTGTTGCACAAGACTGTTTTTTCTTGTGTATTTGAATCTCTCGAAGTTGAATATATATATATTGATTTATTTTTGAATCCAGAGCTCTGTTCAAGGTTCAATTTTGAATCCTTTGCTTGCTCCATACTCTAAGCTAACTAAGCAAACAACAGCCTTGCAGAATAAATAACGTTATACTCATTATATTTCCATCGTCATCACCATCATCATCGTCGACGTCATCGTCGTCGTCGTCGTCGTCGTTGTAGTCGTCGTCGTCGTCGTCGTCGTGGTCTATGCTATGCTACGAATTAAGCGATTCTTTCTTGCAATAAATTTGCAGTAAAATCTTTCAGAGTTGGTAAGTTGGAGGGGTAACACCCCCATGCTTTACAAAGCACATTAAGTCATACGGTGATCATGTGGAGTTTTACTCGCAGGTAGGCCTATAAAAGAAGCTTTTTTTCCTTTCAAGAAATCAATACATATAAATTAAATTGAAACGTCTCATCAAGATGAAGCTACTCACGGAAAAATTAACTTGATAGTAATCCATTGTAAAAAGGCTCCACGGATCACGGCCTATAAGGTCATGGTCAAGTGTTATTGTTATTGAATAAAATATAATATATTTTATAGATCCTTTTTTAAAATCGATTATATTTTATTCAAGTTATCGAATAAAATATGTATTAAATGAATTATAGAACGTTTTTACAAAATTTAGAATCTCGTTGTCAATATTCGCCATGTCCGTAGCCCGTACGACTATTTAAGTTTCTTAGTTGAAAAGCTATAAATTACAGTCAAATAACCAAAATATGAATTATAAACTATAACTAGTTATGCTAACGATGTAAATATTAAAAAGAAAGGGCCAAGTGCGTGTCGGGCCACGCGCAGTGTAGGGTTCCGTACATTCTGCTAAATCCCGTAATGCACAAAAATACCGATAATATACCCCATGCGATAGACGATAAAAAATTCATCCTCACTTGGTATGGAAGGAAGGAACCCCAATTTTGTATTTCAAATTTTATTTTACCACTTTATAGACGTAATGAATATACATACCCATACCAAAGGACAATGTGCAATTTGGACCCTGCTCCAGTCATTTAAGCTTAAATTAGGTAAGAATCTCGGAATTCGAGATACCCAGTAAGTCTGTAAATATCCAGTAAGTCTGTAAATACTTGTACATATTGACACCCTTAAAATTGTCTCAAAACTTATATATGGTAGGATGTACGCAACTATTAAATTTCAAGGTCAAAGGTCACAAAAATCGGTTTTTTGCGTTTTTCTGTAAATATCTCATTTCCTATGGGGTTTTTGCTATTTGTATCTATTATCAATATTGTAGAATACAAAATTATCTACAAATTTTGATCAAAAAATTTTTTTATACGGTGAACCGTTTTGGAGATAGAGGGCGGAGAGCGCGCGGTCACAGCATCACTTCAGGTCAACCGGTGCCTCCAGTTGAAAACGCGCTTGTATAAACTGTTATTTACAACTTAACGGTAACATATCCACACGAATGGTGTTTTTTTAGTAAACCACGCCAAAGTTTGAAATCTATCGAATTGATATCCGATAAATTTCAAACTTTGGCGTGGTGGATCCCTGATCGATCTTCTTAAAATTTGCGAGTATTATATAATGTATACTTAAAAGTGACGCTTCCATTATTATACAGAAAAATACCTTTTTAACGAAGTATTTTTATTAATTATTTTGATTGGTACTGGTTCCATACTAAAGAGCCCATCACCCTTTCAGCTAATTACGTTTTTTAAGTTGGTAAACCATAACTCTTTAAATAGCTAGTTACCTATTTGTTATTTATTTATTATAAAATAAATAAATAATAGCTTATCAGTTATATTTTCCTTCTAATTGAATTATATATTCTACTTCCGTGATTTTTTTCCCGTAAGTATCAATAAACAACTGTTTAGCTGAGAGGGGGGAGTTTAGAGGGGGGGACACTTAACTCTAACAAAACCTAGCACTTAAATTGTAAATATTTCACAAACGAATCCCAGAACCGAAAGATAGTGTTAGGTTAGGTTACCCCTCATTTCTTTTAAAGACCTATCGAACGATACACACACACTAATTTAAAAAAAATCCTTTTTACATCTGTTTCATCTAAAAAAAATATTTTTAAGATTTTATTTTACGACGTTGTCGAAATTTTTAATGTTCATACTCATGCTAAATTACATCTTTCTAGAGGTAATAGTATTTGTACTAAACCGCGGACAGACGGACGGATGTACGAACGGATAGCAGGACGAACGGACAGAAATACGGACTTGGCGAGACTATCCTTTAGACCATCCTTGTGGACTACGGAACTCTAAAAATCATAGTTTTTAAATATTTCAAACAAAACTTGATTGTCGTAACGGTACAGATAACCTATTAGACCATCATGGCGGACAGGGCGGACAGCGTTTAAGCATCTTTTATCAAAACTAAAATACGATCTAATAGAACGATAATAAACAATTTAAGACCTTAAAAAAAGTGTCAACTAGCTAATTATGAAACTTCATAAATATATGCATAACGCGTGAATCGACACGCAATAGCGCTTTTTTTTCTCGGAATGGCGCTTGCATGTAATTATAATCACCATGCAATTAATACAAGAAGCATCTTTTATTTTAAAAATGAGCATTTAATAAAAAAAACCATCAATTAAAAAAATAAATTAACTTGTTTGAAAAAGTCTACAAAGTTCTTATAAAATGATTGAACGCGTTTCCATTGCACATCCGAGAAAAAAACGGTTGTAAAATTTTAATGATTTTATTGAATTATAATTTCATTAACAGGTAAATAATAATTTGATTAACAGAATAGGGTGGTTTACACCCTATATTAATTTCGTGTAGTACATGAAATAAGGGTCCGAAATATATCGATATTAATTAATAAAAGTTAAGGCTTTCTTAAAAAACTTAATTTGATATCACGTATTTTTTCGAATTTTCCAACGGTCAAAAACGCCGTCTTCCATTTTGTGACGTCATTAACACGTCGATCTAATTGTTATCTAATATTTTTGTCAAACGCTCCGTTTATAAGGTTTTATTGTAGTGACGTCATGAAACAGTTGAAATATAGACTGTCATGGCCGACAGGTGTTTTGGCTCGTATTGTCAAAAACTTATAGAAATTTTTTTTAGTGTAGTAGAACGATATTGAACTATTTAAGACCATTTAAAAAAAGTGTCAATTAGCCTATTAAAAAAGTAGTAGTTGGATGTTCAGTGCACGTCATTAGCGGATCAAAAATGTCACTCACTGATAGAGAGAGAGCGATATTTTCGATCCGTCGGATCGGTTAAAGTTACTAAAAAATAAGTATGTGTCGGGGAATGAGTTATTTGATTAGTTAGCAAAATCTACGTTAATTATTGTGATAATAATAGAATGAGGTGTTCATGTAATTGAGTTTTAATTATTTACTGTTAAAATAAATTAAACTGTAAAAGGTTTCCACCACGCCGGACGTGGCAGCGCTCAACCAATAGGAAACGATCACGTGATCCAATAGTCCAATGTGGCGGGCGACCGGTACGCTTGATATGCTCCTACTGTACCCTGCTAGTTGAGTAGCTCAGTTGGAATCGCGATCTCGTAATGGATCGTCTTTCATTTGTTAAATAGCGACAGTTAAATAGTGATAGTGATGTAGAAGCTAGTGGGTGTGAGTTAACCGTATAGTCCGAACATTGTATTGTTATTTACTTGTCTGAGAGGTGACACGAGTGGAGAAGGAGAGTATTGGCTAGCTGTAAAAGACGTCTTTAATCCTGCTACTATCGGTTGCCAGGCCGTAATTTCACTCGTGACTTTACCTTACTGCCATACGCTAGATAATCCTGGTTTACATGTGATAGTATTAGCGCTGTACATGATCAATATAGTAGTTAGAGGGTAGAACTGTAGTAATAAGTTAAATGATCGATTCGGTCATGATTGATAGTGTTACTTTGTGTATCTGCCATCTTTGACACGTAAAACTTAGAACCTGCTCTTAGACTACGGCTTCTCCGTTATCATTATAAAATTTAGTATGTTCCCCGTTATCAGAAGTGAAATTTAGTCCGCATCCGCGATATATGACGAGTATTTAATTTTAAATAAAAAATCCATTTATATTATTTGCTTTTAATGTATATTATATCGAGATATACGGCTGGCCGGCTGTGGGAGTGCTCTGCAAAGTACTCGTATCAATGATTCATACTTGAGGGGGCGTCGATTAGTATATAAATAAATATTTTAGTTATTTTCTTGGTAACGTGACAACACTTTGGGGTATTATGTTAATTGTCATTGTGGTTCGCAATGTGTCCTTTACCCATCCATAAATATTTATAAAAAAAAATGACGCCAGGACGACTATAACAGATAGGTTCAATGTCCTTTGTTTATGATGAATCAGGCTTATATGAATTTTGCTATTATAATCCGGGCACGTATTGTAAAAATAAATCAATAGTAGACAAACTACATGCATAATACATTCATAGTCTATTATTTAAAAAAAAAAAAAACGATTTTTCTGAAAAATTAAGTGTTATTTAATGAAAGAATTGCATTTTTTTTTATCTCAACACCCAAAATGTGTTTAACAAGTTAACGTTCAATCGACAAAGTTATGTTAAACAAAAATAATATTTGCAGAAATGATTAATGGAAACAAGTTTCCAAGTTCATAGTATAATTGAAGCTTTAACAGAAAACGCGCGACTGTACGTTAATGATCTTTAGCGGGATCACTCATGTTTATATACGAATAGAGTGACGAGTGCATAATAAGAGTGAACTAAATAAAATAAGAATTAATTGTAAAAACTTTCGGCATTCTAAAATTTGACTGTTTGATTATAAAGGGACACTTACAGAAAAGTAGTTAATAAAGGTAACATCGCAGTAATTTTGATTAATTATATCCAATAAGCGGCTTGATAGTTTCATGATTTAATAGTCTATTGTAAAGAGGTGTTTATCAAATTATTGCGTGTAAGTATTTTGTTTTGTTATCTTGTTTTGAACAAATGAATGGAATATATATAGTATTTTAAATAGATGTTTTTATAATCTGTACTAAAATTATATAGCTGAAGAGTTTGTTTGTTTGCTCGAACGCGCTAATCTCTGGGTCTACTGGTCCGATTTGAAAAATTCTTTCAGTGTTACCAGTTGTGGTGGTAACTAACCACGACCAAAGCCTCCCACCAGCCAAACCTGGACCAATTAAGATAACCTCAATCGGTCCAGCCGGGGATCGAACTCAGGACCTCCGTCTTGTAAGTCCACTGGGTATACCATTGCACCACGGAGGCCGTCAAAATTACATATCATAAATATGTAATTTTGTAAAATTACGAAAATAAATAAGATATTACATATTTAAAAATTGTTTTTGTTTGTTACCGGCCGGCTGGGGCGGCGGGAGTTAAGTTTTCTGTAGTGTATTTAGTATTAGCATTGCACCCGTGCGAAGCTTCGTCGGTCTGCCATGGTTAGCCTACGTTATTTCTGATCATGAGGTCCTGGGTTCGATTTCCGGGTCGGGCTATAAGAGACACTGAGGTTATTTTTCTTCTAAGAATTTTCAGTTGAAATTCTCAACCCGGAGTTGGGTGTAATTCCCCGTGCCTCGGAGAGCACGTTAAGCCTTCGGTGCCTGCCATTATCGTCTGATAATGGTTGTTAATGAAATTAACATTAACACCCTATATTCGCCAACCCGTATTGCAGCAGCGTGGTGGGTGTAATCTTCATATAACCTCTCGTATAATGTCGTAATAAAATTATTTAAGTAAATTTTGCAATAATATATAAATGTCAACTTTTTTATACAACCACACTTTTACGTGACGATAAATAAAAAATAAAAGTCAATTTATTGTAACCATATTTAAAAACATTATATTAATATCAAAAACTTTACAAATTTATTTAGGGTAAATGGTATTAATTAAAAGAAAAATAATTGGTATTAATTAAAAGAAAAATATCAAAAACTTTACAAATTTATTTAGGGTAAATGGTATTAATTAAAAGAAAAATAATTATTACACTCAAAGCTACAAAAATAGTATATTATATATTGGCAATTTAATCCGTAATGGTTGACAAAAATCAGATCCTTAAAATCTTAATTACAGCAGCTATACTCGAAAGAATTAAAAAACTGATTCAAGATAAAAACATTTGAAAAATACGAGAAAAAAAATATAAAACGTTCGCCCTAGGGTTTTTTCAAAACTATTCAAATGAGTTTTAGATAATTAGGTAGTGTATCTACCATTTGCGTTTTATCCATTAATGGGGATGATGACTAGGTTTGAATATATTGATTTTTATGATACATTCGGGTAAATAGGGTCAATGTTAAGTAATTTATACATAAAAAGCAAAGATTGTCTGGATATTTGCAAAATAAATGAGATTATAAAATTTCAAAAACTAATAAATTTTTTTTATCGTAATTAGATGGAAATTCATACAGTTTTAGCTTTCTTACATTAAATGTGACATTTTTTAATATATGAACTATAAAGATAAACGCACAAATAACAAAGATATTAGTAATTTTGTTTGAACGCGCATACAAATCTAACGATCATTACATTGCCTATGACGTCATTTTTTCGAGCCATTTTGTATGGGGCGTTTTTCAGGGATCCGCGGTAGCGCCGCAAATCTGACCCTTTAAATCCCTGTAGCTCCGAAAGTAATGATCGCAGATACCCTGTTCCTTTTACAAAATTGCTTTACTATTAGTATACTCTTAATTTATATACAATTTAAAAAACTGTCATCATCCCTATTACGGGACACCCTGTGGTCTGATACAAAAAATAGGATTGAATCCATCAACATCTGCAACTGCCATTACTCCAAGTCATCTCATTATTTACTCATTTTTTGTGATAATTATTATACACTAGCCGACGCCCGCGACTTCGTCCGCGTGAAACTCGATGTAAACTTTCAACTACCCCTATCCTACCCTTACCCTGTTCCTACCCTACCCCTACCCCTACCATCCTACCTAAATAAATGCGTTTAAATGTAGTCCAAAAAATTCAATTTTTAAATAAGAAAAAGGTTGTTGTGCCTCATTCGACATAGATTGGTATAGTGTGTCGCAGACATTTTTTGTAGATATTTATAAAATCTACATAATTAGAACATTTTATGGTTTTATCTTTTATAGTTAAGGCAGCGTACGCAAAATAAGCAACTTTTCTGGTTGATTTTTTACACCTTGTGTCCGAAAATCACAAATATCTTACGGAACCCTATTTTTTCCAAAATGAATTTTAGCCTATGTTACTTGTGGAGAATGTAGCTTTCGAATGGTGAAAGAATTTTTAAAATCGGTCCAGTAGTTTTTGAGCCTATTCATTACAATCAAACAAACAAGCATACAAACAAACAAAGTTTTCCTCTTTATAATATTAGTATAGATAATTATTAGTACAAAGGTATAGGTGTGATGGCACATTCATTTGTACCTTCCTCGCCTTTGCTAGTAGCTTTTTTTTTATTTTATTGTACAAAATAAAAAAAGGGTTACATAATTAGGTACATAAATAGCCATCCTCATAAACTTCACGATCGAACTGAAAGAAAGATCTTTTTTTAAGTTATTGCCACGAAATACATTCTTAGATTGTAAATTATTACATAGCTTAACTGTCCACGCAAACAGTGAACCAATAAAAGAAGAATGCCCTGCAATATGTGACATAACCTAGAAATGGCCCCATACTTGCATTTTGCCACATAATTCATATACAAAAAAAAGTATGCTGCACTGATTTTCATTTAGGACTCCGTTCAGGTGCTCACTGCGGTTATATATCATAAGTAGTATGCATATTATGCCCGTAAGTTGTATGTGCCCCGAAATGGGAGCCCTTGACGCATCGCTACGCTACGATGAGTACGCTTGTGTGCGTGTCGTCGAGGGTCACATAGTCACAAAAATGGCTTACGTTTGGAGTGACAAAGGACTTGTTTTGTATAGAGGCTGGGAATTTATTCAGAGTGTCAACTAAGCAGTACAGATTATTTTTGTCTTAAAAAAACCATAAAACATAGGGCTTAAAACCTAAAATAAAAAAATTTTTGGAACTCCAATTTTTTTAAATTAATTAAATAAATCTTTGTTCAACATAAATAAAGAATTTTTATTATGGCAACATGCTTGTAACTCAAACCCTGACAGATTGTCAGTGATCTTCGCGTAGTAGCGTTCGTTTATGGCGTTTTTAAAGCAATTTAAGGATTTTTTTTGCTTCTCTGTCTACGATTTAATGTTTCTTTTAACTTGTGTCTTATTGACATTAGACAATATTACATAAAATTGTGTTTTCTTGGCTGTTTTGAACACTTTTACAGTATTGTCTATGTTTAATTTGTAGACAAGGTAGCGAAACAAAAAAATATTTATCTAATTTAATAAAAATAAATAATTAATGCGGGTTCCAAAAATTCTTAAAATTATTTTCTCGATATCAATTTGTATCTTCTATCCGTAAAAAATACTATCGACCTGCTTATAAATTATAAATAATAAAGGCCCATTTTGGGACATATCCTTTCTAGGTGATGCGGGTCTATAGGTTATTAGTCTAAGGTTGCACTATTTTTTTAATTTTACACCGCCAGTTTGAGACAATTTCGTATTCGTTTGCGGACAAATGACAAGTTTTTCAGTTGTTACTCGCGTTATTGTTATTTAGCTAACCGAATATTCTTATTTACATAATCATAGATGACATATTAAGTATATTTTGTGCTTAGAATACCACTTTATAGTGCATATAAACTAAACAGTTTTATTTGGATTTGGTCACGTGTTTCACGTAAGTAGATTTGTTTTAGAGCACTTTTTCACACTAGTGACTTATTTTATAATAATAATAATAAAAGCCTTTATTAACTGGTTTTTTTTACATAATATCATTGACACTGATTGTCCTTTCTTCAGCTTGTCCTTGGACATAGTTCTCCTCCAGACATTTCCATAGTTTGATTTCCTTCTCCATGTGTCTCCTGCTATCTGTCTGAGGTCATCCTCCCATCTTTGGCAGGGGCGACCTCTTTTCCTTTTTCCTATCCTAGGATACAACTCCGTGACTGTGTGTGTGAGTGACTTATTTTATAACTTTTCAATTATTGTTAAGTGGTATTTTGCTATTCAGAAGATAAAAATTACCAAAAATTGTCTGTTTGGCTTGCTTGTCTTTGAGTCACTTCCCATGTTGTTTTTGTCATGATAGACGTCCACTGCAGGACATAGGTCTTTTGTAGGTTTCAAGTCTTTTGTTGACTTCCAAACATCACGAAAAAATACATTATAATACATACTTAATACTTATTGTTTATTTTTGCGTAAAATATAATGGACGTTTTAGGGTTCCGTAATCCACAGGAACCCTTATAGTTTCGCCATGTCCGTCTGTCTATCTTTCCGTCTGTCCATACGCGGTTTAGCTCAAAGACATTACCTACTCCTAGAACGCTATAATTTAGCATGAGTATGTATACAAAAATTACAAATATCAATAGTCGTAAAATAAACATTTACCATTAATTAATATTACCATTATCTATAAAAACGGCAACAAATCACATGGGTTTTATGGGGCTCACGTACCACAAACGTGATAGTTTGACCGATAATGTTACGGAACCTTTCGCGAACAAGTCCCATTCGCACTTGGCCGGTTTTTTGACATAACCTATCTAAGAACACTTGGACAATGTAACAATATCTTAATAATGTAAACCAGCGGATCGGAAGATAAGAAATAAAAAAGAAATTAGGTACATTTATACAATACAAACGAACACAATACGCATGAATACGAAAGAAAATGTTTTGGGAAACGTATGTGTCTTTTCATTTGTATTACAAACTAGCTAACGCCGCGCGGTTTCACCCGCGTGGTTCCCGTGCCCGTAGGGATATGGGGAAAATATATATCCTATAGCCTTCCTCGATAAATGGACTATGTAAGAAAGAAAGAAATAAAGAAAGAAAGATATATAATATTTTTTTAAATCAAATCAGTAGTTCCTGAAATTAGCGCGTTCAATCAAACAAACAAACAAACTCTTCAGCTTTATAATATTAATAAAATAATAAAAATAAATATTTTGTAAGTCGTAGACGCTTAATATCATTCGATCGTACACGATTCATTCCGCAAAAATCGGCTCCAAGATTGTAATTTTTACCTCTTTATTAAAGTTTGTGAGATCGTAGGAAACGGAACTAGGTCTACTGAACCGATTTTGAAAAATTAAAAAAATATTTTTTAAGAAAAAAAAACTAATAGAAACCACGTTATTTATGTAAGTCATAAGCATTTTATCCCACAGGAACGGGTACTACGTGAGTGAAACTGCGGTGCTTTTATAAAATAAACCATCATGTATAAATACTTATTAAGTCAATGCACCACACTTTACCAGTATCTTAGTAAAAGGATATTTATGAATTTTATCAAATTTATAAATAACCTTTTAGCTGTTATTTTGTATGTTTATCTATACTTACAAAAAAACTGTAACAGACGACATTTTGTGCTTTGAAGATATTTTAAAAATGTTAGTAGTAATATACAGTGTGTCCCGTTTCCGGTGTCGAAACCTTTAATGGTATAAAATATGGCATTTTTATCGACAAATTGTCTCTCCATTACATTGCTCTCATGGTAGTAAAATGCCCGCCATTTTGTTTTTTTTTTTTTGGCCACCAAGATCCGGGCTCTCATATTAATTCGACCACCGCTACTATAATCGATACTGAAAAAAATGCTTTTTTTTTAATTTTTGGTCTGTTCATTAAAATCGCTTAGGTCACGTTCAAATATTCAGATTATTGAAATACATACACACTTATAGCTACTAAGTTTCCCAACTTACCCACCTTAAATAAATAAATAAATAAATATAAATATACTTAAACAATACACATCACTATCTAGCCCCAAAGTAAGCATACAGAGTAGCTTGTGTTATGGGTGCTAAGATAGTTGATATTATAATATTAATATACAATTATATACTACATATAAATACTTATATAATGTATAAATACACACATACACTGGAAAACACCCATGCTCATCACACAAATATTTACCAGTTGTGGGAATCGTACCCACGGCCGTGGATGCAGAAAGCAGGGTCACTACCCACTGCGCCACGCGGCTGTCACCTTAACTTCACTGACGTGACTGGTTAAGTATTTCTCCAGATAGATATTTTTATTGCCCTAAACCGTAAACGTACGTATTGAAGACTCATAATTACGTCTGTCGCGATCGAAAAAAACCTTAAATCGTCCATCGAAGTGCTTATATCATACTCGATACAAGCGGAAGCCCGCGACTTCGTCCGTCCTTAGACCTCCATAATCTGGCCAGGTCGCAAAATCCTTTCTTAGCGGACGACTACTAACTATAAACAGCCGAAACAACCACCCTATAAAGTTTAAACTTTCTAAGTCAAGCGGTTTTCGAGATTTCGTGTTGAGTGACTTTTGCTTTTATTTCTTCTTTTTCTCATATACACAGATACATATTAAAAAATTCAAACATCACTACCTTCAGTGCAGTTTATAGTCATACCATGTGCAGAAAAATTACTGAAGCATTAATTTTATACTTGGTAATTTTATTTTTGAATAGTTGTTTCAAGTGATGAAAGTTTAATTTTTAGTAAGTTTTTTTCCAAATAATGGGACCAACTATATTTTTAGTTAATTATAAAATCAAAACTTATTTAATTTTTCAACACATTTTGTACAAAAATCGATATAACTTGAAAACCATATCGGCTGACATATATTGCGTTATTTTAGTAGGCCTTGATGTCAACTGTCACCTAGTTAAGTATGTCGTAATATTTACGGAACATCCTGTATTATATTAGAGAAAAAGAAGAACAGTTATGTCACAGTTTTCTCGTTCCGAGAACAAAATGATGCGTGAAAAAGTGTAATAAACACTCAGTACAGTACACTCACACAATCAGTGCACGCGGAACATGAAACGAGTGGAGATAGCGCTCACCCTAGTGACCCGTCTAGTCACTTTATCTAATCTATCCACAAGCTCAATGATTTAAGAGTATTTTTCATGCGCAGTGCCATGTGATGTGACCTTATAAGATGTTTCTCATTGATATTACTATAGGTCTTTCATGCGAGACCAGCTCTAGCAGCTCTAAGCATCTGGTACGTCGATTCTCATTCTACAAACGCTAAGACTTCGCAAAATTAAAAAATGTATAGGAATGACATTCGTCATCGACAGGTCACGTGATCGTTATCGATCTGATCTGACAATCCCATACATTTTTTTAGTTTTCGAATCGTTAGCGTTTAGAAAAAAAATTTAACGATTAGGAAAATTATTTCACCACTAGATTCATTATCCGTGATGAACATAGGCTATATTTTATACCCGATTCCCACGGGAAATGAAATTTCGCGGATGTAACTGCGGGTCGTCACTAGTATGTAGACTACATTATATGGAACCTTTCCATTATTTCGTATTGTTATGATAAAAACATTATATTATGCTTAATGATCTTATTTATTGTAAGTACTTATTATAATTGTTGCGATTCTTTGTAAGACCTTTACAGGTCACTTAGAATCTTCGCACACTACAGACTTTTCACACAGATCAATTGTATCAGGATGATACTCTAATAGGGATGATGACTTTTTAAATTAAAAAAGTATGCTAATAGTAAAGCAATTTAGTAAAAGTAACAGGATATCTGCGATTATTACTTTCGAAGCTACAGGGATGTAAAGGGTTATATTTGCGGCACTGCCGCGGATCCCTGAAATCCCCATACAAAATGGCACGAATTAATGACGTCGTTGATCATAATGATCGTCAGAATCGTATGGGCGTTCAAACAAAATTACAAATGTCTTGATTATTTGTGCGTTTATTTTATAGTTCATATATTGAACGCGCGTATTTTGAAATTGCTTTGTCTTTCTTATGCTCGTTTTCCCGCTCGTCTTTATGGTCTAGACCATTGATTTCCAAAGTGGTCTAGGTGGACCCCAATCTATGGTCTAGGTGGTCCACGGGAGACTTCTCGGGGGTCTAAGATGGCGTCCCCAAAAATTGGGGGTTTACAATTCGTAAGCGGGGTCCACGAAAATTTATCTGGTTTTAAAGTGATTTTATACTAATTGACGAGTTTTCTTAATAAAATAAACGTTTATTGTATAAGTATGTATTTATGAAGTAGATATACCTATCAAAAAATAAACTTGTCTAGAATCACTTTTTTGATTGACAAACTTAACTTTTTTCTATTATTTAACTAATTCTCTTATTTTAGATAAAAATTTTAATAAAAAAAATTCAACCGACTTCCAACTCAAAAAATAACTTTAACTAAAAAGCAAAAAATAACATCCTACCTATGTGCTACCTTCTGATCAGTTTGAAGGCGGTGCCAAGCCAGTGATGTTTTAATTAAACACGTTTAAACTACAAAATTTCTGTGGTTCATTCAGAAACAGCTTTAATTAAAACACGACACTGGCTTGGCACCGCCTTCAAACTGATCAGAAGGTAGCACATAGGTAGGATGTTATTTTTTGCTTTTTAGTTAAAGTTATTTTTTGAGTTGGAAGTCGGTTGAATTTTTTTTATTAAAATTTTTATTTTTTTTATTTTTAGTGTTAGCATACCTACTGCGTGTGTACAGTCACAACCTATCTAAGTGGAAAGTTCTCATCAATACAAATTTATCAAGTCCAAACACAAGGTAGCTACTGTGAACCGTCGAGGAGTTCTCTTCACTGTCCCTCGTCTTCATCATCAGACCCTTAATACAGTCACAATCCATCTAGGTGGAAAGTTCTCTTCAATACAAATTTATCAAGTCCAAACACAAGGTAGCTACTGTGAACCGTCGAGGAGTTCTCTTCAATGTCCCTCGTCTTCATCACCAGACCCTTAATACAGTCACAACTCATATAGGTGGAAAGTACTCATCAATACAAATTAATCAAGCCCAAACAAAAGGTGACTGCTGTAAATCCTTGACGAGTTCCATCGTCTGTGTTTCGGCTCCATCATCAGACCAACTACAAACCTTCATAAAGTTGTAGTGGTTTAAAATACCTTATGGAAACACTAACAAACGCACTAGCCGTCTCTACAACTTTCGAAAGTTCCCCTCAATTTCTCCAGGATGCCATCATCAGACCCTGACATGAAAAAAATGGGACCACCCTGAAAGTAAACCCTTCAAAACAAAAAAAGAATTTTCAAAATCGGTGCATAATTGACGGAATTATCGCAGGACATACATAAAAAAAAAAAAAAAAAACATACATACAGCCGAACGTAGAACCTCCTCCTTTTTGGAAGTCGGTTAAAAACTGTTAACTCATGGTGGCTGTTAATTGAGCCGCAACGCAAATTTTCATTTTAGATCAAAATTTTACATTTTTTGTACAATTTCCGAGTTGCAAAAAATACAAAAATTTAAATTAATTTATTTCAACTAAAGTCACTTTACAGGCACTTTTGAAACGTCAGGTCTGTCCATGTAGTGACCATTGTATAAATAACCACCGGTTCGGAATGAAAGATTTTAGGTAGAAATGTGGCAGGGGGTCTACCGGAACCAGGCAAATTTTGAAAGTAGTCTATGAAAAAAAAGTGTGTGCCAGCTCCAACGAACGAATGGAGAACGAACGCCTTAAAAGTGAAAGGTGCGCAGATAAGGTCGCGCACAAAAAACGTAACGCTGTCATTCGTTCATCGAACTTAACTGCCCATATGTTTTCATACCGGGGCTATACAATGACAAATCGATTTTTAAGGAGTAAACTCCAAAAAGTTTGGAAACCTCTGGTCTAAATGCTCTAAAGTCACGCACGTAACTGGTAATGGTCATCCGACCTGGCGTCGGATCTATCTTAGTAACAATCATAATATTGTGGTGATCTTGGCACTTGTGTCAGCCTTATAATTGTATAATTACCTACTGATAACAAATTATACGTTATAATTATACGAATGATTATACGTTTATAATTCATCAATGACAAGTTTCATCATTGTCAACAAAGATGTAGTCAATAGTCAATAGTCAATGGTCAATATACATTTATTTCAATTATCACGGCAGAAGCCTCCAATCAGCCTTTCAAAATTTAATTATTAATTCATATTTTTAGGCACTGGTAAAGAACAGCTATGAAGCCGAAGACGAAAAACGATAAGGATTCAGAAAACCCTGTAACAAGTAAGTACTTAGTAACAATATAACCCGTATTAGAGATACCTCATTCGTACGAGAGTTAAAAAAGCGATGCGTTAGAACCCAGCGTCGGCAGGCGTAGTTAGCAAGTTACATTTTATTACATAATGCAAGTTATGGATACCCAGTTTGGGCGTAGCCTTTTGTCGAGTGAGTGATAGGGAGACCGATTTTATTTTTTGTTTTATTTATTATTCATGTAGTCATTTACCGTGTAATAGCACTTTTCGACTAGCGTATAGGTATGAAGTTGAAAGGTCTATTCCAACGCCCAAAATTGAAAATGCAACAACGATAAAAAAGTGTCGTGGTTTTAAAAACGCTGTCATAAACATAATTATACTTGGGGATGTATTTGTTATATTTGAACGCTTTATTAACGCATTTTTGGATTTTCTATTTAGGGTGTTGGAAATAGATCTTCATTTAAATTCTTACTGTGTTTGAACGGATTTTTAACATCCGTTCAAAAAGCTCTCGTGCGAATGAGGTCCCATCGCTAAGCGCAAAGAGTATATAAATATGAGTAGAGAAATATGAATTAATTTATCAATACATAAATAATGTATGTCTGTAATTTCAATATAACTGTGTTAATTGCATCTATATAGTTATTTACATGGTATTAAAACACGCACAAATTTCAACAGTCTGTCTGTCTGTTTGCGCGAATCACTAGAATGGCTAAACTTGTTTCACTGGATGATAGAGGTTGTTAGACTGGTTTGAGGGTTTCGTAGTGCACAAGAACCCTAGAAAGGCTAGAAATTGTTTTTTAGGGTTCCTCCGCTACGCGTAAATGAATTTTATTTACTCGTTTATCTCATAGTGTGGGTTATCGTTGGACAGGTATTTAAAAGAAAGGGGTCTTCTAATACTATTTTCGATTTATGTAACATAAAAGTTTTGATCCGTATGTAACATAAAAGGTTTTAAATGCTAAATTTGTTAGTCAAGTGTCCCTCCCCCCTTTACCAGCTAAACGGTTATTAATTAGGGATACGTGAAAAATATCACAGAAGAAGGATATATTATGAAATTAGAAAAAAAACTACAGCTAAGTAATAATTGCGATTAAATAGTTTTAGTCGACCAACTTAAAAAAACGTACTCTGAGCACTAAAATTGCGTACAAATTCCGTTTTAATTAGATAAAGTTGTCAGCAAAATAACTTAAGATTTTGTTAGAAGTAGAAAGCTGAAGTTTGGCATATTAATTACGTCTTTAAAGTGGTAAATGAAAATAAATAAAAGAACTTTTTGGGCTTCCTTACATGCAAAGTGAGGATGATGGGCTTTATATCGTCTATCTGATGGTGGGTATCGTTATCGGTATTTTTGTGCATTAAACAAGGGTTTAAAGTGCTAATTAAATCTACGGAATCCTACACTGCGCGTGGCCCGACATGCATTTGGCCGGTTTCATCAACACCATCACCATTATCAACCTATATTCGGCTCATTGCTGAGCTTGAGTCTCCTCTCAGAAAGAGAGGGGTTAGACCAATAGTCCATCACGCTGCGGATTGGCAGACTTCAAACACGCAGAGAATTAAGAAAATTCTCTGGTATGCAGGTTTCCTCACGATGTTTTCCCTTCACCGATTGAGACTCATGATATTTAAATTCTCGTGGAAGGATTTGAAAAGAACACGTGGACGTAGTCGCGCTAATTTTTACTTTTTACACGTAAGGGGCCCCTGTAGTCCGGGGGCCCCGTATCATAGATACTAATAATAATAATAATAATAATTGTTTATTTGCAAGAATACAACATTCCACTAAATTCCAATAGTGTGCAAATATATAAAAATACAAATAGTCACAATTACCAAATTAAATGAAATGAGATTAAGAAAAAGATAAATACAGTCACAATTACTAAATTAAATTAAATGAAATTACAAATAAAAAAGAAAAAATAACACCAATAGTCATAATTACCAAATTAAATTAAAAATAAAAAAACAAACTACAAAATTCATTATTTTTACAATTAACATTTTTACAATTATTATTTTAATAGTTCTTTGACATTATAGTAGGTTTTACTTATCAACAAGTCGTATAATTTTCTTTTAAATTGTGCCATAGGTAACGCTTTAGTATCTTTCGGAATGCGGTTAAATATTTTGATACACATCCCAGGACAATTCTTTAAGTATAATTTAGTTCTACTTCTAGATACGGTAACTATACGCCTCTGTATGACCCCTATTAGTAGTCTAAACAATATCTTCATTTGCGATTTGTTTATCAAGTTCTCATTATATACTTGTACATATGTATTCTGTGTCGTTACATAAAAAAGACGTGTGAAGTTGAGATAAGGATTTTTAAATAACAAAAACAAATCGCAAATACTAATAGGGATCATAGACCAGGCGCTGTGAGGATGTAAGTATGCAAAAATCGAGATTAAAAAACCACGCAGATTATGATTGTGCGTGTTGTTCCATTCTTATGTTTTACCCTACTTACATTTTGGGGCAGATTGTGGATTGTAAAATGCAAACGAGTAAGATTTATTATCTAATAAGAAATGTTGCAATATAATAATTATTACAAAATTAAATTTTAACTAACTATAACTAAAGATTGAATCGAGATCGGAGATTGATCTAAATTCATAAATTATAACTAAGATCGGTAATCGATCTGTTACATACTGTTACATAAGTTAAACCTAAACCTAATCTATACCTAAATAACAACCGATCGACGATCGACCAAGTGATGATCATCGCTAGCTCCTAACTTTAGAGCAATCCGCGGTTGACGTCAGTCAATGTACGCCGATGCTGCTAGGCTATTCTGTAACGATATTTTTAACTCGCAAGTGCGAGTTTCGGATTCGCCTCTATCTCTCTCTGTTTAACACGATACTTTAGAATGAGAAAGATAGTGGTGAATTTGGAACTCGCACTTGCGAGTTATACATCGTTAGATCTGTGCCGTGCTGATCTTGCACCTCGCGCAGACTCGGGGGCGCCCGGACTGATACACTCAGGCCAAAACACCCTTCCCGAACGGCCCTCTAAGTCGAGGCCCGAGTCTCTGAGGAGACGCCCTTAGAGAGTCGTTCCGCCCACTACTTTCTTCTGCCTTCGGGCCCCATCAGGCGATGCTTCTGCGCTCGCCCAAACCCCCCGGTGACGCCGCTGAGGTCCCATAAGGAGCCTACGGCACTTACACAATCAGAAAAAAAAAAAAAAAAAAACCTCGCGCAGATGGTACCATGTCCGAGGTTTATAGGCCAACTGTTACACGGCAGCTTCTGAGTTATGGTTGGACGTAATACCCTAGTCCCTACTCCCATCGAGTCAAGTTGTATGGTCAGTCCATAAAACAAACGATAAAAGATATAATAATAAATAAAAATAATAAATGTTTTTTTTTTCGACACCAAAGGGGATAGTTTAGTTTGCATACTCATATCCTCGCAGCGCCTGGTCTATCATGGTCAGAGAGTCTGACGATTACGCGTAATCTCTAAAATTATACCCACTTAATATTTTTTTATACATCATTGTTTCAAAACAACATCAGTGTGGGTAATTGTTATTATAATTTCCCACTGCTTGATGAATTATTTACTTGATAAATGAGTATATTACTAAATTATTTTAAAATTTATGTTCATATAATAATTGAAGAAAATAAAAATCTGTTGTTTTCCGCGGAAAATCTTTGCAGCAATTCTGTATCGATATCAGAATACCTATTTGATGCACTATAAAGCCTTGTTATTTGTCATAGGCTCTATTTTATCCCCGTATTCTCACAGGAACGGGAACTACGCTGGTGAAACCGCGTAGCGTCGGTTAGTTATTAGTTTTTCGCGGTTTCACCTCCGTGTTTCCCATTCCCGTAGAAATACGGGGATAATATATAGCCTATAGCCTTCCTCAACAAATGGGCTATCTTACACTGAAAGAATTTTTCAAATCAGACCAGTAATTCCCGAGATTAGCGCGATCAAGCAACCAAACTAACAAACAAACTCTTCAGCTTTATAATATTAGTAGGATTAATAAAATACAAGTAAATTTATGGAAAACCTAATAAAACGAATGTAATTCGATAAATTATCATTATTACAGATGTTATTACATGCCTTACAATGTAATACCAATTTAAAATTTGTATTAAGTTAAGATAACCAAGTCGAATTGACCTCTGTGATTTGTTCATTAATGATGTAATGTTTCCTATGAAACACTAGCAGACGCCCGTGACTTGGTCTCCACTCAAAAGATGAAAACTTAACTTTTTCCGAAACTTCTAACCATATTCATTTAAAAATCTTAATCATTCTGTATATTAGTGAAAGGTACAAGTTTTCGTGTTTCTTCCACTGAAATTCCTATTAATATCAGTTCAGAGTCAGTCTGAGCTGATACTAAATTACGGGTTTAAATATTTATTTATGCCACTGTCATGTAATGGGTCATTGTAGCACAGGTGTTTTTGTACAATTCTTCTCCTCGCTTCAATACAGCGAGTGCTACAATAACTAATTACGTACAGTACACAATCCTTTCTACGACCATGATAAAAAAACTAAAAGACTCAACAAAACTTGGTAAATATTATACATACGAGTTTATTTTTACTAATTGACGTTGGGCATGGCCTCCTTGAATTTTGTAGCAGCGTGGAAGAAATAGGGAAGCCTGCGTATTGTATGTAGCCAATGGACATGGAACTATTAAAAAAAAGAAAAAAACATTGTAGCACGGTTTACCCGTGTGGTAATGAACATTACCAAACGACCTGTAGGAATGAATAGCTTTGTGATATAGTTTAAGGTTTTTTAGCAGACTCAAAAGTGATTACAAAAATAAGAAAACTAATGTCGAACAAAGGTTATGATTCAAAACATTTGTTTGAACAACTTAATTAACAAATCAAACTGTAACCAAAATAAGACCCTAGAACGGCAGAGAATGACCTTGAGTGAAGTCACGCACTTGTGAACGATGTGTGTAGGGTTAAAGTTTTCCACTCAAGTCACTCTTCCCGCCTTTCCCAAGTTACCCATAAAGAATTAAACAACAAGAGATGTGGACTGCTCGAACGCCACGAGCACACTGAAGCCGTCCGTACCGGAAGTCGTTGCAACGCGCCGATAACAGGTTTTATATTAGACCAGAGGCCAGACGGTGATCAGTCCTAACTAGAGACCATTCCACCCAATTCCCGTGGTATAGGACACAGGTTCAATGGTGTCTCGACAGTGTTCCCCCCTCAAACTTTCCTGTAGCCTTCGTGAACCTGACAATATGCCCTATAGTGAGATCTGTCAGGTTCACTTCATTTAATGTATCCTAGAAACTCCCATCTTACCAGAGCGTACACGGGACACTCAGCTATAAAGTGATAGCTGGTCTCCTCCTCACCGCAACCTGGACATGATGGATCTTCTATGACTTTCATTATCTTCAAGTGTCTATTAGGCAGACAATGTCCAGTTGTCATGCCTGCTACCAGTGCTATGTTGGATTTGCAATGTAACAGGACTTGTTTTGTTTTCTTCTTGTCGAATGACTTTAGGAACATTTTCGACTGTCTGTATTTTGTCGAGCTGTTCCATCGTTTTATATTGACTAGATTACAAAAAGGGAGTAGAAAAATGATGTTTGTGTTTTATTAATTATCATGTAAAAACTTTAAAAACTTGAGAAAACACAGTTATTTGGAAATCACAGACAGATACTTTTATATATTACGAGTAATGATGTACTACATAATGGAATAATAAAAAAAAACTTGTTCTAAGTTATTAATAATAATTAATTTGTTATTACGCGGACTCGAATCGTTAGCTTTTGTTTTAAGTTCTTTGTAATTGTAATTAGTTATCTACATAGTACTTATTCATTTAAAATATTTTTTAAAAATATATATACATGCGGCGTCAGCTAGTTATATACATATATAACTAGCTGACGCCGCGCGGTTTTACCCGCGTGGTTCCCGTTCCCGTAGGAATACGTGAATAATATATAGCCTTTCTCGATAAATGGGCTATCTTACACTGAAAGAATTTTTCAAATCGGACCAGTAGTTCCTGAGATTGGCGCATTCAATCAAACAAACAAACTCTTCAGCATTATAATATTAGTATAGATTCAAATAATCAAAACCTCCACTGCATTTAAAAGACCAAAATAATATTGAAAATAGAAAACTAGGTATAAACAAATTAAAGGATTTTTTATTAGGTACGTTTTAATATTGAGACTTTTCCCCCCATATTGCACGTAGGTAAGGAACCCGATTTTTTTTATTTCCTTTTTACACATATAGACGTATTTAATATACAAACCGTTACCAAATCTCGTCTTTCTAGTTTCAACAGACTCTGAGTTATCGTACTGAAGACTTTATCTTTTTGATTAACAACGGAATTAGTATGCAATTTTAGATTTCCAATTACGTTTTTTAAGTTGGTCGACTATTACATTTTAAATAGCAATTTTTAGTTGGCCGTTATAGTTTTTTTTTGTAATTTCATTATATATATTTCGTGATTTTTTTCACGCATCTATAAATAACCGTTTAGCCGGTAGAGGGTAGAGGGCTGGAACACTTGCCTCTAACAAAAATTATCTCTTATAAGCTTATATTTTACAAACGGATCCCTAAATCAAATATGGTGGTAGAAGACCCTTCACAATTTTTTAAGACCTATCCAACAATACTGCATATTAAATAAATGAGCAAAAATAAATTCATCCCCACTTTACATTTAGGGGAGGTACCCTAAAAAAATATTTTTCAAAATTTTATTTTACGACTTTGTTCACATTTTAAATTTACATAGTTTTGCTAATTTACAGTTTTCTAGTAGTTATAGTATCTGCGCTAAACCGCGGACGAACTGACGGACATGACGAAACTATAAGGGTTCCTTGTGGACTACGGAACCCTTTTTTTTTGGAACCCGGAACACTGAATAAAACCCTTTTTTCCAGATGGGGAAAAATGCACATAGGAAATCTTAAAGTTAAACTTTTTTAAGCTAACCCCACGTCATATCCAAACTTCATCGTTCTCGGTTCATTTGTATTTCTAAGCCGAATTTTCCGACCGTGTGTGTTTATAATCTGTGATAGCCCAACTCACCTCATTATAGAAAGGCTGCGACTTTAATAAAAAAAAAAATATTCTTTACAAGTTAGCCCTTGATTGCAATCTCACCTGATGGTAAGTGATCATGCAATCTAAGATAGAAACGGGCTAATTTGTTAAAAGGAGGATGAAAATCCACACACACCTTTCGGTTTTTACACGACATCGTACCAGAACGATAAAAACTTGGGGTACGTTTTTGTCAGTAGGGTGGTAACTAGCCACGGCCAAAGCCTCCCACCAGCCAGACCTGGACCAACCGAAAACCTCAATGGGCCCATCTAGGGTTCGAACCCAGGACCTCCGTCTTATAATTCCACCGCGCACACCACAGCGCCACAGAGGCCGTTAAAATGTGGCCGTGATGCTGCTAATGATTGTGAAAAAATTACAATGATTCTCATCTTTTCAGTTAAGATCTACATATTGATTGCTGTCGGGTTTCTGTTAGTGATTCTTCCGCTGATATCGTTATTGATGGACACTCGACAACTTTTTATAAAATATGTAAGTAACTTTTAGTCATATCACCGCGTACATAATAGTAGGGGAACCGAAGAGGGGATTTTGCAGTTACTCGAGCGCGGCAGATGAGCATAAGGGAGTATACCTTGCACGTTGTTTAGTACCTTCAACAACCGTGAGCTCTTAATATTGGTGGGTACGTTTAGGGCAACCAAAACGCAAGAGTGTATAGTGTTGGAGTACTAAAATATATTTCACTAAAGAACGGTGTATTTTTACCCAAAATTTCAATTGAAACTTTCATGATTTTGTAGCCACCAGCAATTTGTGGTCAACATAAAGGTTAACTGGATTGTTTTCCAGGAGATTTGAAAGTGGATAGTTTGAGATGATCATTTCGAATTTCCATTACCTCGTATTTTTGCCGTTTGAGGCGCTAGTGGCGTCACTAAATGGCGTCTAAAACCCAACTAAAACCTGATATTTGAGTATGGATGATATCGCCTTACGGAGTAATTATACAAACCAATTATATCATAAAACATGTATAGACAAATTAAACTATTTTTTTCTATAATTTATGATGTTATATTTTTTCCGTAAAATGTATAATATCGGCCATAAAATTTTAGTTCACACGTGTTTTCGCTGAATAACTCGTTTACACACAACCTTGAGGCGGGCATAGAAGCCTATTGTTAATTTATACTAACACGTGTTTTTTTTCGTTTTACCTCTTAGAATGAGCAGTTCTTAAAAAAGGGGTTGATTTTGTATGCATTTTTCAATTCCCCATTTAAAAAAAAATGAAAAAAAAAATGCCCAAAAATTTGGCAAAATGTAAATTCGAAAAGAGCATCTCAAAATCAATAAATATTACCATGTAAAAATTTTTCGAAACTTCCGGAAATCTTTTTTATGAACCAGTTGATTGTACTATTATCTGCCAGTTTCAGGCTAAATCTATACTGACTTACTTACTTAAATATTAATATCAACGATCATAAAAACAATATAGTTTCCACACATTTTTGACAGGATTCGTTGAGCGCGAGTCTATTTTAATTTACAGATTTTCAAAAAACGGGATCTTTGTACTTCTAAAACTGAAGTTATATTTTGTAGTATTTATCTTATATGTCGGCTAAAGTTTCTGTTTGTCGTCGATAGCTTATTGGTTGCTTGCGTAACCGCAATAGGTAAAGTCGTCAAGTTTAATAAGTTTAAGGAAAGCATGGTTGAGTCTGCTAGTCATAATATATTTGGTTCAGGTTCAGAAAATCAGTTAGTGGTTTAAATTTACGTGTTTTAGAAAGAAATAAAGTAAAATTAGTCTGTACGCCGTAGAAGTAGGTGCGAGAGGATTGCAAGCAAAATCTCTCTATAACTTGCTTAAAGACCTTGGCCTCTCTAGAAGTGCAGCTAGTTCTATATAAAAACGAGTTTCTAAAGCTGCTCTAATAGGATCTTACCAAATTTGGATAGGCAGGGAGAACAAAACGAGCAGAGAACAGGGAGTATTGGTCGATCGACAAGGAATTCCTTAACCCTAGTCCCTACATCCAGTAGTCACAAGTCCTGGACTTTGCTCGGTGTTTTTCTCTCTACAACGCGATGGACCCGGCACCTGCACGATAAATTCATGGAATTCTAAGATATTCGTCTCAAATAATTTATTGAACACACAAAAAATATTATTTAAAATAAATAAAACTAAATTTAAAAGTTATAAAATAAACCAAAAGATGATTGAAGTGACCTTGATGGTATCTTTACAGACAACAAGGATTACGAAGGGGTCCGAAATATACAAGATGTTACACCAGGAGTTTCCTGGCGCATTTATACATGTATACGTGTTCAACGTCACCAACAGCGATGCCTTTATTGCTGGCGATGACAACAAGCTGAAGGTGGAAGAAGTTGGACCTTTTATATACCAGTGAGTTGATAAGCCTCTTCTTTATTTGTTTACATTTTTTTTTTACACAACCGTGAAAATGTTTGAAATGAAATTTATTTTTCTCTACATTATGAATGTTACTAGTTCCTCGATTACAGGTGGTATTTATTATTTATGTTATTGTAGAGGGGAGATATCAGTGTTGGTATAAATAAGAGGGTATTTGATGACTTAAGCTCAGTTGTTTGTGAGGCAGCGTAGACGTCATCACGCTGCTAGTCGCGTTAGTGATTTTGTGCAATAACGTTTTGTGTTGTAATTATTGATAGTGTTTTGTGTTGTGTTTATTGTTTATCATACATTGTTTAGTGTGGGCATGGAGAACTAGTCGAGCAGGGATGGTGAGTGTTTCTTTCTAAAGGGATTCCTCTTCTCAGAATGAGAGGGGTTAGGCTAATAGTCCACCACGCTGGCTCAATGCGGATTGGCAGACTTTAAACACGTAGAGAATTAAGAAAACTCTCAGGTATGCAGGTTTCCTCACGACGGCTTTCCTTCATCGTTTCTAGACACGTGATATTTTAATACAATGCAATGTAATAAATGCTTTGTAATTTAGGGAGTATCGAAGAAATGGGGACTTGCAAGTGGACGAGGAGGCGGGAGTCATGCGGTACACGCCTCAGTTGTGGACGAAGTTCGTCCCAGAAGGTTCTATTGGGGATCCTCATCTGGTCAACGTCACCGTGCCTAATTCTGCATTACTGGTAAAACGTCTGTTAAATATTTGATTATAAATAGTAGATAGTGTGTAAATTATACTTCACATCAAATGTCCGTGTTGGTTTGACGATCAAGTGACCAATGGTAGATTTAAATGATTAATGATATAGTATGGTAACCATCTACCGGTCCTTTCGGCACAGCATAGTACACGCGCTCCCGTGTTTGATGTTCGGAGTTCGTTTTTACTGGAGGACATCTACGAAATCAACGCTTGCTTTTTCTTAGTCACTTACACAAAGAAGCTGAAATCAAGTCGCCGATCACCATGTCCACCTAGCGCATATGTAGACTGAAATCGGTAAATGGAAACCATCCCCATGAGCTATGCTCGGAGTATCTCTGAGTGATTGAATCAGAAATAAGGAGATCCGCAGAAGTAACAAAGTCACCGACATAGCTAGACGAGTTGCGAAGCTGAAGTGGCAATGGACGAGGCACATAGTTCGAAGAGCCGATAGCTGTTCAGGAATCAAGAAGCTGGAATGGTGACCCCACACTAGAAAGCGCAGTGTTGGTCGATCCTCCACTAGGTGGACCGCAGACCGAAGAGCCGCTAGATGCTGGTGGCTCGAGACCGTGGTGTTTGAAAGTCTATGCAAGATGCCCATGTTCAATGTCCAGCAGTGGACGTCCATTAGCTGTCAATGATGAAGATGAAATTATAAAAGCAGCAAACATCTATAGACTTACGGCCAGTTTCTTCATCGTAAGTAACAGTCAAAGTAACGTCATAAAGCAAAAATGACGGTCTTATTCATAGAATAATAAAGTCTTCTTTACTTACTACTTTTACTGTTACTTTAGCTTTATATGAAGAAACTGGCTGTTATACTATCAATATTCTGTGCTTCAGGCAATGGCATCCATGCTCTCCGACCATCCGTTCTTCGCAAAGACCGGCTTCAATCTCCTCGTGAGTCGAATGCGACCCACCGCTCTGATGAACATGGACGTGCACAGCTTCCTTTGGGGCTATGAGGAACCACTCATCACCTTCGGCAACACCGTCCTGCCTGGATGGATCACTTTCAGCAAAATGGGGGTTTTAGATAGGGTAAGTCTATTGAGTCTATACCTATCAGTCTATTGAGCGTAGCGATAGGGCATACGAATTGAGGCGGCAACAAAGCGCCACGTTTCGAAAAACGAGATGTTTTGAATACTGCAATATGGGTATCAAATTGTTTTAATTTGATACCCATATTGCAGCTCATCATGAGGATTAATGGTAATGGTATGACCATGTAAAAAAATTACAATTATAAAAACGTTATTATTTTTCTCAGCTGTACGACCAGTCAAGAATTCCTCGAATAGAGTCTGGAATTACGAATGAGGACAAATTCAGAATAAAAAGCTTGAACGGCGTTGGAGGACTGGATGTGTGGGACTACGACAATCCAAGTAAACGGTAATTTTAATTTTTTTACAAGTTAGTTACTACAATCTCACCTGATGGTAAGTGATGATGCAATCTAAGATGGAAGCGGGCTAACCCCTTTCGGTTTCTACATGATATCGTACCGGAATGCGAAATCCTTTGGCGGTACCTATGTCTTTGCCGGTAGGGCGGTAGCCAGCCACGGCCGAAGCCTCCCACCAGTCACAACTCACAAATAATCACAAGTAAATCATACCACATTAAAAAAATTAAAGTGTCTGTTTGTAATTTTAAAACTAAAACGTAACTGTCTTTTCTCAAGTGCTTATAGCTAAATTCGATTCTAAAATGCAAATTAGCGAAATATTAAACTTATAGTTAAACAAATTTAATATAACTGTGTGACTGTATTTCTGTCTGTGTCAGGGCTAATCTCTAGAACGGCTGATCAGATTTTATTATTATTATTGATTACTTTTATCTCGGAAAATTACTAGGTTCCTGCGGGATTTGTGTAAAACTGAATCTCACCCTGACGAAGTCGCGTTAGTTATCGGGCTTTAAGATGTTGACTTTAATGATATAGATAATGTAACAACCTGGTCTGTAGGCGTAACACAGTGGCGTGCACAGGATGTTTAACTAGGGTAATCACTATCCTACTAATATTATAAACTCGAAAGTTTGTATGTTTTAGATGTTTGTTACTCTTTAAGGCCGCAACTACTGAACTGATTTGGCTGTAATTTAGAATGGAAATAGATTTTACTCTGGATTAACACATAGGCTACTTTTTATCCCGAAAAAAATCCACGTTTTCCCGAGATATGCGAAAACCTGATGATTTTGATGGTATAATGTTTGTTTCTCATTCTCGCCTCGGCTACTGAACCGAATCGCTTGAAATTTGAAGTAGAGATAGATTATAGTCTGGATTAACACATAGGCTACTTTATATCCCGGAAAAATTTGTGAATAACTAAATTCCACGCAGACGAAGTCGCGGGCGATTGTGATGTGGAAATTTCCTCTTTTGAGCGTCTCATTTTTCATGACCTAGTAACACATCTAACAGTATTTAACATCATTGTCCACTGGGCTGTCACTGACTCTTGAAGTAAACATACGTAATTTACTAAATATAACTAAGGATGCATGAGCGAAATTAACACCATGAATTTGACACCTTTGTTTATTCGTGTTAAATTTATATCTCCATCGCTAATGGAGTAGATTATGATTTATAATTTACTTAAAGTTGATCACAAAACATTCTAAAGTGATAATAAAAAACATAAATATTATTCTGCACAAAATTAGAAAATCATTTATTTTTAACCAACCAACCCACTTCAAAAAAGGAGGTTTGTGTTTATTGTTTTTAACTCCCGACGCATAAAGAGGGTTGTAATAAGTTTGACGTGTCTGTCTGTCTGTCAGTCTGTCTGTGGTACCATAGCTCCCGAATAGCTGAAGCGATTTTAATTTAGTTTGTTTTGAATGAAAGGTGACTTATGTGCGAGTGTTTATATATATGTTTGATGAAAATCGGTTGAGCCGTTTAAAAGTTGTGGAGGTAAAATTGGGGAAAAATAACCGAATATCTGCAAATATACTCGAGTGGGGTCTCAAACGAAGACGCACTGAAAGAGAATATTGATGCAAGTCATCGAGAGTGTAAAAATAATAATTTCATGACCTTCGGGGGTTTTTAAAAATATTGAATTTTTATTTTATTTTATTCACTGACGACGCATTCGAAGACGACGGTTTCTACGCGGTATCGCTTTTTTGACGGCATCCGTAACGCAATGGTATACGTATAATTTCAAGAAATTAAATATGACGTGTCTCAAACGGTGAAGGAAAACTATCGTGAGGAAACCTGCATACCTGAGAATTTTCTTAATACTCTAATGAAGTCTGCCAATCCGCATTGAGCCAGCGTGGTGGACTAAGGCCTAACCCCTCTCATTCTGAGAGGAGACTCGTGCTCAAAAGTGAGCTGAATATGGGTTGTTAATGATGACGGTGAATTTATTTCACAGTACACGTTGCAACACCCTGGAAGATACATACGAAGGGATAGCATACCCCCCAGGCTTGACAAGCAAAACTAAACTGAGAGTGTATCGCAATGTCTTCTGCCGGATGCTGGACTTGGAGCTGACAGGCTCTACTGCCATGGAGTACACCCCAGAAGCCTTCGTCTACAGGTTCAGTAACGACACCTTCAGGAGTGGGCCCAGTACTGAGTGCCTTTGTGGATCGAAGGGTTGCAGGAATGGCATATCGGATTTATCCCCATGTTTATACAGTTAGTATGATTCTACGTTCTTCCATTTTTTTTTTTTATTCTTTACAAGTTAGCCCTTGACTACAATCTCACCTGATGGTAAGTGATGTTGCAATCTAAGATGGAAGCGGGCTAGTTTGGTAGGAGGAGGATGTAAATCCACATCCCTTTACGGTTTCTACACGACATCGTACCGGAACGCTAAATCGCTTGGCGGTACGTCTTTGCCGGTAGGGTGGTAACTAGCCACGGCCGAAGCCTCCCACCAGCCAACCATTGAGTTTGTTTTGTTTGTTTTTGTTTTCAGAATGTTTGCCATATTTGCCATGTCTTTTAAATATGACCAATATTCCCATTCCCGTCCAACTAGTCGGGAAAGACTGTATTAGGAGTGGGTACGACAATAGACCAACGAGGTGGAGATCGAACCACCACCCCTCGGTGATGAGACCGACCGCTCTTACTGTTGAGCTATTGAGGCTATGAAATGAAAATGAAATCCATAGCTCAAAAGGAAAAAACGGCTGCCTTTACAGCGATCTCACCTAATGGTAAGTGACGATGCAGTCTAAGATGGAAGCGTTCTACGCGGCATCGTACTGGAACGCTAAATCACTTACCGGTACGTCTTTGCCGGTAGGGTGGTAACCACGGCTAAAGCCAGACCAGAATACTAATGTGTATTATTTGATGCTTCTCTGTTTCATCATCATCATCATCATCATCATTATCAACCCATATTCGGCTCACTGCTGAGATCGAGTCCCCTCTCAGAATGAGAGGGGTTAGGCCAAAAGTCCACCACACTGGCCCAATGCGGATTGGCAGACTTCACACACGCAGAAAATTACGAAAATTCTCTGGTATGCAGGTTTCTTCACGATGTTTTTCCTTCACCGTTTGAGACGCGTGATATTTAATTTCTTAAAATGCACACAACTGAAAAGTTGGAGGTGCTTGCCACGGACCGGATTCGAACACCCTCCGGAATCGGAGGCAGAGGTCGTCCACTGGGCTATCACGGCTCTTATTATCTCTTCTCTGTTTACGAAGTACTAAATACTAAAACAATACAAAGAGTGCCCGTTCATAATAACGCATATTTCGACTCTCTCATAGGCATCAAAACGTACCTACTTCTCGTTGACTACCTGGAAACGACTACAAGCTACGAGACTAGACTAGACTACCTACGAAAACCGGATAAAGTTTTTTATATACTTGATTCCTTTTAAAATCCAATCTATTTTTCATGACCCATTAAAATTCCAGGCTTATTAATATAATAACATAATTTATCGTCATATTTCTATCAATTTACATAAAACCTTGACATCACATCATAATGAATCACTTTGATATTAATTGGTTAAAAACCGGCCAAATGCGTGTTGGGCCACGCGCAGAGTAGGGTTCCGTAGATTAAGTTAGCACTTTAATGTAAAAAATACCGATAGACGGTGAAAAATTCATCCTCACTGTGTATGTAAGAAAGATACCCAAAACAAATTTTTTTCAAACTTTTTTTTTTTTTCATTTTATAGACGAAATTAATATAGATATACTTACTAATTTTACCTTTCTAGTTTTAACAAACTCTGAGTTCTTATCTTACTGACAACTTTATCTTTTTAATTAACACGGAATTTGTATGCAATTTTCGTTTACCAACTACGTTTTTGATAGCGATTGTAGAATTAGCCGTTTTTCCGTAATTTATATTTTGTGACTTTTTTACTACTTTGTTCACATTTGCAATATACATATTCATGTCAATTTACAGCTTTCTAGTAGACAGACATGACGAAACTATAAGTTCCTTGTGGACTACGGAACCCTAAAACCACTTAAATTCATTTGGTAGTAGGTAGGTAGTTAGGTAGGTACTTAGCGAATTTATCGCTAACAGACATACAGACAGAAGAGGCGAACTTTGATTTTATTATGTATATTTTCGAGATAGATAATCCCAGCTAATTTGAATGCATATAAATAAAGACATGATAGCCCAGTGGATATGACCTTTGCCTCTGATTTGGAGGGCGTAAGTTCGAATTCGGACCGGGGCATGCACCTCAAACTTGTTAATTGTATTCTTTTAAGAAATTAAATATGACGTGTCTCAAACGGTGAAGGAAAACATTGTGAGGAAACCTACATACTAGAGAATTATCTTAATTCTCTACGTGTGTGAAGTCTGCCAATCCGCATTGGGCCAGCGTGGTGGACTTACTAGTCCACCACGTAACCCCTTTCATTCTGAGGAAGCTAGTGCTCATCAGTGAGCCGTATTATGAGCATTTTACCGGCATTGCTCATGTAACCGTCATTGCACTGAATTAATATTGGACTGGGAACAAAAAATTCATAATAATTTTCACAATAGGTATCCAATATATAGAGGTACCTATACCATCAGCAAATTTTATATTTAAATTTTTGGTTTTTTGCGCAAAGGATCAGTCTAAGGATCAGTCTGTCCAGCGTGGAAATGCAGCCAGTATTCTTGCCCCATTCCACGATGATGTGGGCATGATTTGTATAAGGAATAGTTATTTTGATAAGTTAGCATAAGTTCGTATGTATTATTTCTCAATAAAAAAAAAATTGCTTTCAGATCTTCCTATGGTGTTATCTCAAGCCCACTTTTTGGACGCAGACCCTGAGCTCTACGAACGTATTGAAGGCATACATCCCAACCGACAGATACACGGCAGTCAGTTTATAGTTGACCGAGTAAGATTTATTTTATCTCAAGACCGTTCCTGTAGGAATACGAGGATAATATAATAGCATAGCCTTACTCAATAAATGGGCTATCTAACACTGAAAGAATTTTTCAAATCGGACCAGTAGTTCCTGAGATAAGCACGTTCAAGCAAACAAACTCTTCAGCTTCATAATATTATAAGTTGGTAAACAAAAAAATACACCTTCACTGAGTTTGTTATGGGCTCTTCTCGGAGCATGGCGCATTTGGAACCCTCGTAACTTTAATTTTAAGTTTTCTACTTTACTTACCACCATCCAATAATGACTTGACGTATCAAAAGTGCTTGTAAACTAAGCTTAGGTGAAAGAAATTAATTAATTAATTTTGAATTATGTCCACGCGGTAAACTTACTAAAAAAAAAAAAAGAAAAGCCATGCTTAAGTTATTCTATTATATTTTCAGATGATAGGCGCAGTTCTGAATACACATTTCACGCTTCAAATCAACGTGGATTTGCAAGACGTCAGTTTCAATTCAAAAGCTCGACCGTTCTCGAATATGGTGGTGCCTCTCGCTTATTTCAAAATTGTAAGTACCAATTAACTCCTCATCTACATGATTCCCAAATCAGGTTTGGACCTACCAATGCATCACATCATTAACGACTCATATTCGGCCCACTGTCGAGCACGAGTCTCATCTCGGAATGAGGTTTCCTCACGATGTTTTTTCTTCGCCGTTTGAGGTACGTTTTTAATTTATTAAAATTCGCAATATATAACTGTAAAATTGGAGGTATGCACCTCCAACTTCACGGACCGGATTCAATTAACGCCCACCGAATCGGAGACAGAAATTATATCCACTGGGCTATCACGGCTCTCCCAATTACTTAAAAAATCTTTTTAACAAAAAAATTAAACCGACTTTAAAATAACAAAACTAACTTAACTGCTACCTTTTGATCATTTTGAAGGTGGTGCCAAGCCGGTGACGTATCAATTAAAGCCGTCTCTGAAAGAACCACAGGAAAGAACTGTCTTTAAATCCCAAAACTGTATGATTAAGTTAATGCATCACTGTGTTGGCACCGCCTTGAAAGCGATCAGAAGTTAGCACGTACGATGTTATTTTTCGCTTTATAGTTTTGTTATTTTAATTCGGTTCAATTTTTTTTTGTTAAAAAGATTTTATTTTTCAGTTTTTAGTGAGTCCTAGCATAGTGAACGATACAGTACGGGAAATTTCGTTATTTTAATTTTAACTCAGAATTACTGAACTGATTTTCATTAAAATTAAATGGAACCAATCTGGAACTGTACTTTTTCAAACAAAAAGAATTTTCACAATCGGTTTAGTAATGACGAAGTTCGAGGTCATCAGCTTCCACCATCCACTTACACACATGAAGTTAGAGAAATTCGTATATTTTTTTATTCTAGATGCAAGCGGATATACCAGAGGAGGGAAAGGCGGTATTCAAAATGATATACTTCAAAGTTTTCTACATCATTCGAGCTATTGAAATAAGCAGTTTCGTGCTAAGCTTAATAATCTTAATGTATGCCGCTAAGTCGATGTACTGGAGCGTGGTTTGCTGTAGAGGAATAGGATATAATATATCTAAGAAAAATAACACTTTGAACATTGTACAGATTGAAGAGCCTCTGATGGATGAGAAGAGTTTAGGACAGATACGCGTTTTAGATTCTGATCATTATTAGTTAAAAAAATATAGTGTATTTCAAAATACGAGTAAGTAGCGTTGAATTCTGTAATGATATTCTTAAGCTGTGTACGGATAGCGCGTTCATCTGCGGATCTCCTTATTTCTGATTCGATCGTGCAAATGCATATAAATCGCTCCATCGCATCGAAACGCAATATACACATGTGTAATTTTTACACAGAGTATTCGATAACGAGATCGATGTTTTGCTGTTCCGGCTAAACAATCGATTATTTTTAGACATTGTTTTCATTACCAAGATTTATATAATATATTAAAAATACTTACAAATCGTTTAGTAAAGTAGATGTTGTTAACCGTTTAAAAACCATTGAACTACACAAAAAAGCACTCTTTACAAGACGAAAACGATTACAACTATGAAACATCGGTTCTTTTTAGAGACAGTTTTTATAAACGCGTTAGATCGTTGATCTTATACTTTGACAGCGAGGCCGGTCCCTATGTAATTATACTAATAGCATTAACAACTGAGTCTTAGGGCCATAAATCATTTCTCTATATCTATCTCGCTTGCACTTATGGGTCTTATGGAGCCGTCTAGTGAAGGGTGTAACAATGAAAGACATATTATCGATAAGTAAAGTTTATTATCGTATCTTGTTCACAAAATTAAAAAAATTAACAATATTTGATTTAATATAATACATATTTCATATTATATAATTATTAACTAAATAAAATTAATCTTCATCTGAGTCTTCATCATCAGAATCTTCGTCTTCTGCCAAATTTATTATATATTAGTATCCATAGTGCGCAACGAGTAACACATGAATGTATTTATTTAATTGCAGTAAACACATTTATAGCAAAAAAAATACGCAATGCAATTACATTAGAAACCGACCAATCAGAATCGTCCAAATCATTATTGACTCATCATTAGCACGTGCGCAGGTAGCCGTTTATCGATAATTAGGGTGCGCAGGTAGGCGCGCTGCACATTCCTATCTTTTTTGACTTTTATGACCGGACGACTCAGATGATAATGCGCATACTATAGTCGGAGCGTAAAATACGCGACTGAGTCGCGAATTGGTCTCTCTAGAGCAATAGTACTCAATCTTTTTCATCAAGGGGCCATTAACACATGTTAGTCATGGTGTCGCGGGCGGCAAACAATAAATAAATTATTTCTTAGGTTTTCGCAATAAAAATAATAATAGTTTTTTTTAAATATATATTTAATATTATAAAGCTGAAGAGTTTGTTTGTTTGTTTGTGTTGAAACTGAGGGAGACAAAAGTCTTAATTTCATTTAGTCGCACTGTAAACAACGAAAGTTATTTAAACAATACCTAAATATTGTCTACAATGTCGAGTTGTGTATTCAGGAGATGTAAAAACTATGTAGGTATTGAACATAAATATATAACGTAAGCAAACACAAAAAGGTGCATGTGTGAGCTCAGTGGAGTAGCTAAATTCGGATCACTTTTTGCGGTGATTTTGTAGGCAAGTAACTTATCTATGGTAGAAAATCTTAGACTATACCATTAGAAATACAAAATGCAGGGTCTTTTTTAAAATAATACATATTAAAATATTATATTAAGAGTGATGCATTTCTGGAGATTCATAGATTTGAATAATCAAGAATAGTTTTATAGTTTATGTTATTTTATTTAAATTTGTGTATAAAGGGCATAGGGCATAGGTTTCATTCAATTTTGAAACATATCCTTTATAGAGACTGCTTTTAATATTGATAATAATTATAAATATTGATTATTTATAAGTATAGAAAATTATACTTTATATTTTTTACTAGCAATAAGCCGTAGAGAAAAATATTTATTTCGTTGTAATAACAGTGATTGGTTAAGGATTATAACAGCAAAAGTTCAAAACAATAATTAGTTCTTGGGAAGGTAATTGATCATCATTATTCAGGCACGTAAAAAGATGTAAGTGCAAATAGAGTTTATCTTACGAAGGTTTGGTTAAGTTCATTGGCGTATCTAGGATTATTTCCTAGGGTGGGCCCAGGCCCACCTTAAGGGACCAGCCCCTGACATACCGCTGAACAGAGTTGACACTCATTATAGAAATGTCGTTTACAATGTTTGTGGTCGCTGGCCTCTGGAACGGGTCGACTGATTTTATTAATTTTTTTTTGGATATTTTGTATTTGGCGCCCATCATAGAATTTTAAATCGGTAGCCCAGAATTCTAGAGTGGGCACTGGCCCATTCTAGAGTGGGCACTGGCCCATTCTAGGGTGGGCCCGGCCCACCCGGCAAATCCGCTATATACGCCTATGGTTAAGTTGTGACTTGTGCTAATATGTTGTACTTGTACGTAACAAACGCGTTTATGTGTCTAATGTCTATTGAAAGAGCGTTAGAAATGCATTTTTTAATTTTGTTTTTAATACCAATTTAATAGCGTGGCGTCTAAGTATTTCTAACAACTTATTGTAACACCTATCTACAGGCCAAGTTCCTACAGCGCTACGCTCAAATACGAGTATCTACCAACATAAACTTCTCATCAAAAAAACTGAAACCATCCACAAGTAGGGGAGACTGAGGACACTTAATCCCTCTTTTGATTTTTGTCTCTAGAATTTATATAAACGAATTTTAATACGTTTTTGGACCAAAACAAAAAAAATTTATCTAGCTTCAATGTACTCTAACTTCGACTCAATCAAGTTACTTTTAAAATTACAATTGTCCAAAATTCATCACTCACTCACATCACAGGTCTATGTCATGTGTCCCCAGTATATGGGAGACTCGATCCTACCTGTCGGTTTTTTTACGACTTTGGCATCACATACAAATCAATGCTGCTATGTTAAATTCATCTACAGTAAGTGGAAATCTACAATTTTTTTATGTACCAAATCTCCCAAAAGGATCAATTGTCTTCAGTCTCCCCTGCTGTCTAGGCGCACTGTATCGATATTTTTAATATGTGACCTTGAAAAAGTATTTGGCATAATTATTTAATTTAGATTTTAATTTCTCCGTTTTTTGGAACCACTATGACCACCACGGTTTTGAGTTGTTTTTTCGTTTTGCTTTTTCTAAATAACTTTTTATATCTTAATTTTTTTTTTTTGTATTTCAGTTTTGTTGGAATTTTAGACATACTGTTACGCTACCATATTATCTCAAAATCTACTGAACCCAATGATGAAACACCTTAAGTTGGAGTAAACCTAACACAATTTTTTTTAAAATAGAAACTGATACGAGTAGAATTGATACCTAAAGTACATTTTTGAAGTCTGTATAAAAATATAATTCTAAAACAGCTGAACCAAAAGTTTATTTAAGGCCGTACTTATAAGTAGGTAGAACTTTAGAGTCGCTTTAGATATAAATTAACCAATGGAGTTGAATCAATATGAAAATCTCTGTGAAATTGTAAATATAATATTTAAGTCTAATTTAGTGTTTAATTGCTTTAATAAGTTTATTTTTTATACTTTGGTGGTACGATAAATGAATTTGAAAGCAGTGTTGTTTTTTATTTTTTTTTTTCCTAATTCTGATTATACGAGTATATAGCTAAACATGGTTAAAATAAAGTGAAGTGTAAATTATAAAGTTTGGCTTTTGGCCAAAATAAAAAAAATCGGAGTAAATTCTGAAAATTATAGTGGAATAACTGAGTTAAATAATACTTATTTATAGGTAGTAATTATTCACAAACAAAAAATAATTTAAAGAAATTATGAAAACGCATGTTTTTTTAATTTGTTTAAATGATTTCTCAATTTTGGCGGGCTATTTCAGTATCTACTACTACATTAGCCAGAATCTATCTATTTTTATTGCCATAAAATAACATAAGTATAAGAATAATAATTGTTTATTTGAAAAAACTCGGTACACAAATTGCAATGACGTCCTGACTAAGTAAGTAACTTAAGGTAACTTATCTCAGTAACTGGTACAAAACATGTGGAATGATGGCAAGAAAACTGGCTGCATTCCCGCGTTTAACAGCCAGAATGATGTTTTGCAGACTGCAGTCCAGGTTGTCTGCAGGTTTTGCAGACAGACCAAGATTTCATTTGTGCATATTCCGCCTTCTTGAAAGACGTTGAATTCAAACTATAATAATATACACCAAGTAAGTACCATATAGGTAAGTAGTAAGGCCACAAAGTTCGAAGAGCCGATGGACGTTGGGGTCCCATGGTGCTGGAATGGCGACCCCGCACCGGAAAGCGCAGTGTTGGTCGTCCCCCACTAGGTGGACCGAGGACATCAAGCGGGTTGCAGGAAACAGCTGGATGCTCGCGGCTCGTGACCGTTTTGTTTGGAAGTCCATGCAAGAGGCCTATGTCCAGCAGTGGACGTCCATCGGCTGATAATGATGATGATGATGATGATGATGATGATGATGATGATGATGATGATGATGATGATGATGATGATGATGATGATGATGATGAAAAGGATCATGATCTAAATTCTTATTTAACACACTTGTATTAATACCAGTTAGAATCCGTCTCCGTTTCACTACTACTTGAATACTCGTCGCTGATGCTTGATGAAGAAACCCTTACAAACTTTGGCTTTTTTCTCTTATCCCTTCTAATAATTCTCTTTATTTCATCCAATGGTGGGTGATTATGAACGACTGGTTCAAAAAATGTTCTAGCAGGAACGATTAACGGTGCTGCCATTGGTACAACTGGTGGCATCGGGCATGGATTTGGACACGACAAATTTGTGCAACAATCACTAGTTGAATTTTTTCCAAAAGTCCGTTTGTCCAGTGCATTTGTGTATTGTTCAATTTGCCAATTATACATATTCTGTTGGTTATTGTAACGATTCATTAAAACATCTAGCATCGATTGTCCTTGCATGAAATTTGCATACAACAATTCTCTGCTTATAACAATTAGAAATAGAAAACATCTATGCATTTTTCACACTTGAAACTATGTTATTGAACAGTAAGTTCTACGTGTTTTATACGATTGAGTACGTCATTGTGCATTGTGTTTTAGTAACTATTGTTGCGTGGACATCATAGTCCACTTTGTTTGAACCATAATTACAACTAGTTGCGTCGATTTTATGTAATCTTTGATTGATTGGAGAAATACTCTTAGAAACGTTGTACGTAGTGAATTGATGTCCTTTTTGGCGAAGTTTGTAGTGTCGTGGATTTCAATGAAGTGTCCCTAAATTCGATTCCCACCTAGGTTCAATATACGATTTTATATTTTCTAAATTAACTCAAGCCTGGTCTACCAGCAAAGAGAGAAACGTAGTTGAAACGGAAAATAGTTCTTTTATTGTTTAACTTTTGTATTACGTCAATGGATTTTCTAAAATTGAGATATTTATTAGTCTCATGGCCGTTAGTTTAAGGCCGTGATAACCCAGTGGATATGACCTCTGCCTCCAATTCCGGAGGGTGTGGGTTCGAATCCGGTCCGGGGGACGCATCTGCAACTTTTAAGTTGTGTGCATTTTAAGAAATTAAATATCACGTGTCTCAGGAAAAACATTGTGAGGAAACCTGCATACCAGAGAATTTTCTCAATTATCTGCGTGTGTGAAGTCTTTCAATCCGCATTTGGCCAGCGTGGTGGACTATTGGCCTAACTCCTCTCGTTCTGAGAATAGATTCGAGCTCATCAGTGAACCGAATATGGGTTGATAATGATAATGATGATTAGTCTCATGATGATGATTAGTTTCGCTGTCTCTCTTTGTGATGATGATGATGGACGCGCGACCGTGCTTTTCGATCAAGATGTTTATCACTTAGGTTAAAAGAATTAGAATAGAACACTTATTTTTATATGCTCATGGTAAAAAAATCATGGTAAATATAAACATACCTATAACTGCAATATAAATTAAATAATACGTCTTATATTTATATACAAAATTATATTATTTGAAAAGATACTGACAAATTACTGATTTTCTTTTCACCCGGAGGTCTAAAAATTAACTCTTTCTTGCCACTTTCTAAAACGTGGTGTGACGTTCCTCCTCTTAATAAAACTTTCTTGTAACGCTCAGGTTTTCTTTTTTCACTATTTCTGGAAACGACCACAACATTGGGTCTATTGTTTTCGTCTTCACCGGTTGTCACTTGCACTGTTTCATATTTTTTATCGACGAATTCATTTTCCTCAAGTAACTCTGCAACATCGTCTTCACTAATCTCAGTTTTAAATTTAACATCACCATTCTTAGCAATGTAGCTAAGCATCGGTTTCACTAACTCATTTTCACTGTCTGAATTCCGTAGATTTCTTCTAAATCCGTATCGTTTCCTTTTTTTATATCTTCGTCGTCTAATATAGTCAGATTCGCTGCTGCTACTAGATTCGGTTGAGTCTTCAGAGCATAAGGAACTTTTCCGTCCTCTTTTTGGTCTTTTGTACTTGTCCCGGTTTGGTGACCGTACCGGTACTGGTATTGGAGGAGGGAAAGGGACGACTACAACAGGCGGTGGACCCATAACAGGCATTGGAACAGGCATACCATATGCTGGAACCGGTGCTGGTCTGCTAGGCAAAGGTTCCGGTGCATCTTCTTTACTTCTACATCTACATTTCATATGGCACGGAGAACAGTATGAGAAGAATGATGGCGTACAAGATGGGTTACAAACACACGGCGGGCATGGAGGGCAGTTTTTTGGCCTCGGTGGTGAGCCTTGGCAGTAATTGGGCGGGGCAAATACTGGAACACCCACTGGCACTGGCATTGGCACAGGCACGGCTATAGCAATTCTCTCAGGCTTTTTTGTTGTCGTAGTCGTTGTGGTAGTCTTTGAAGGTAGCATTTCTTCTGGTATCGGACATGGTTGTGCAATTATTGGCATGGGAGCTGGCAATGCTGGTATAGCAAATATTGGCGGCGGGGGTGGTGGATACATTGGCATTGCAAACTGAACGTTAACCGGTTTCATTGCGTCCGCTATTAGAGCTATGAGTGTCCAGGCGTGCTTAAATTTCTGGAACGGAATTAAAATGATGAGATAGGTACGTCTTATTAGGAAAGGTGTTTTTATTTAATACAATATTAACTATATTATTATTATTAATCAATCAATCCATATTTTATGAATTGGATGAAAAGACAATATTTGATAGGTACAAGGGTACAATATAATGTCGTTGAGTTGAACAATGTTTAGTTTATCCTAAATCTGGCATGCAAAATTATTAAAAAGAACAATTACATAATAGGTAACACAATTACTAGTACTAGGTAGTATAATATGAAAAACACATTTTATAGCTTTACAATTAAAAAAATATGAATACCTAATACGTTCGTAATGTTTTTTTGACTTTGAAATTGCAATGTTTTAGTTTTTCTCATCATTACCCTTCCTTTGGCTCTGCCGTAGTCGGGTAAAAAAGTTTACCCGGATAATAATCGATTGCTTACATGTTTACCCGCCAATTGCTGGGGCCTATAATACCTTAAGGTGATGGAACTAATATTTTCGCATATATTTAGAAGTTTTTGTTTATGAATTTTAACTTTATTGAGCTCAATTTATACGTAAGTTCCGTAAGTGTTATAAAATAGGAAACTCACGCAATTCATTTTACTCCTGCCGTGTTATCGCCGTGTTTTCTCGCTCGCTGTTCGTTTATATGCATTTTACCTATTTCTTACACAACATACTCTCATTGTGAGGGAAAAACAACCTTTTGTGACGTGCGGTAAGCGTCTGAAACTGTTGGTGATATCGGTAATAAAATCCGATTTCGAAAGATCGATTTCATGAAAAATCTAATACAAATCTGGTGTCAATACAAATCTGGTGTCCTGGTGTTTGTCGTCGCACTGCTCCTCCTCCGATTTTATTATGTTTTGTGTATTTTGTCTTTTTATAAAGTATGTGAAATAATGTATCCTGTGTTTTTCTACCATTTTTTAATCGCAATTTTAGTATTTTTGTATTAAGGGGTAAATAACAGAACGTATGACGAGTAACCTTAAATTCTAGATTGAGGGCTTTTCTTTCGTAGTTTTATACTTAGATAGAGAATAAAAGTTTATTAATCTATGCTGCTACCAGAGGTGCCATAGGAACTTGAAAGTAATGTAGGCAACTACTGAATTTGGACCGTCCGTTTAATGGTCTATACCAGAGTTTCTCAAACTTTCGGCTCCACGAACCCCTGTAAATTTCCAAGTGACAGCGAACCCCTTACTAGTTAATAATCCCCCCAAGAAAAAATAATCGAGTGTTGAAGAAAATAAGGTTTTTATTTGAATAAAAGGTAACACATAAAGTACCAAAAGAAATGGCTTGTTTCTTGTCGTAAATGGATTCAATGTTAGGAGTAATTTTGCACAATTTTAACCTTAATTTTGACTATATATCAGTTATCAAGCCATCATCACGTCAAATGACGAACCCCTAGGGCTTCGTGTACCCCACATTGAGAAACCCTGGTCTATACTATAATGTAGGATTTTTTTTAACTTTACCTATCTAAGCAGATATACTCGTATTCTTCGTAATCGTAATATATTCGTGCAGAATACACTTCACACATACTCGGTACCATTATGGTCCTTCAGTTGTTTGACAGCGAGATACCGTCTGCCTATTTTATAAATCTAGGTATGTCTAATGACATGCTTATTTTTGCCACCAAGCAGCGCCGCAAGCTGTTTTCCGGATTGAAGCATATCCATAAGTATGAGTAGGTAGGTATAGTAGGTACCTATCTTTAATTGATGATATTACAAGCAGTGTGTCCTTAATGATTAATGAGGGTTAAAATCTATGCCTCAGGTTGGTAGACACAGCACAATGTCGGACGTGTTTCATATAACAAGCTCTGCAAAGTTATATACTTGAAATTTTCTTAGATGTCAATTTTAAACAACAATAATGGCTGACTATGAACCAAAAACAATCAGTAGGGTTGAGAAGTTAACCGCGGGCATCGTAACGATATCAAGTAGGTATCGTTATATCTGAAACAACTAAACTAAAATATCCGTTACTATACGTCATCTTAAAAAACGAATACGTTCCATACTCGTTTCGTTTTCCAACTTTTCAGTTGTGTGCATTTTAGGAAATTAAATATCATTTTAAGAATATATACACCAAGGAGAAGAAGTGAATCATGAAATACATGAAAATGTTGGATATAGTAATAATAATAATAATAATAATAATATAGCCTTTATTTCCAAGTACATAAATTACAAAAATTTTACAGTTTACATTTTTAAAAATTACAAAAGATACAAAAGTTAAAAAACATTAACATTTCATTTCATTTTGTTGGATATAGTAGCGACATTATTTCCGCATACGAATATTTTTGAAATAAAGTCAGTGGCAATTTATAATGGAAATTTTTAATTTTTAAATTGTTGAAGAAAACAATTGAGAAAAACAAAAAAGCGACAAAAATATTTTTCTATTGAATTAAAGATTATTATTTCTTTCTTTTTTTACCTTGGTTATACACCACTAGTCCAAATGACTATGTAGAACATAATTGGAATTAATGTACACTTACTGTCTGTCTCTAATTATAATTCGTAACATTTTTCTAGCTCTAGAACCTACTAAATTTATTACCGCATAATGTCATCTATTCAAAAACCTTTGTACTAAAGTTTCGGCCCCTTGTACATCACTATCTCTCAAACTTCTTTATATAATATCCTAATAACTCTGACTATCACGATTTACGTATACCAGAAAAATAAAAATCTCACCATGTTGCGAAACAAAATAATAAATTTTTTTCCATTAGTATTTCAAATCTTTTATTTATTTTTCTGATCCAGCAATCATAATATTCAAGTCGTATTTGTGTATTGTTTTCTTTATTCTTAATTTAAAAATTTTGCAAGTGGTTGAAGAATCGGTTTATCGGTTTTTTAATAATTTTTGATCGTGCTATATAATTACAAACATTCGGGAGCACTCGCGCCGCGATCGGTTAAGCTCGGTTTAGGATGAGTTAACTGCGAGCAAAAAGTGCCACATTATCGCTTCCATGCTCACAGTGAGGTCGTGTCAATGTTTGTTCCATATCATCATTACTTATTTGTTTCGTTTGCAATTGTTAGTCTTGTTATTTATTTGTTGTTTGGTTGTTATATTATTGCTGATTGCTGAGTAGTGTATGACTAACAATAATATAACTAACCGAAAATTCCGACTTTCAGATGGGTGGATTTTAGGCTGAATTTCATATGGATTGATTTATTTATTAGGTATATTAAAAATATAAAAAAAAAATACTATGAAAAAATACAACCGACTTCAAAATGTTAACGTACCCACGAAACTAAAAAGGGAAAGATAACATTATTATATTTTCTACTTATTGATCATTTTGAAGTCGCTGCCAAGCCCGTCTGATGTTGACTTAAGTCGTTACTGAAAAAAACACATGACAGACAAAAATAATGTCTGAGAAACAAAAATCTTTACGATAGGGTACACCTTGAATTAATAGATTGAATACACTGGCTTGGCAGAAAATATAATGATATTATTTTTCCCTTTTTTAATTTCGTGGCTACGTTAATATTTTGAAGTCGGTTGTATATATTTTTTTAAATTATTATTTGTTTTTTCTCAATTAGGTCCTTCAACTATTTTAAAATCAAAAATCTCCATTTAAAATTGCCACTGACTTTATGAAAAAATATTCGTATGCGGAAATAATGTCGCTGCGATGTCCAACGTTTTCATGTATGTAGATTTACTTCTTCTCCATGGAGTATAATATATTCTTTGGTGCTGTGTTAATAAAGATACACATTTATTTTATTTATAAGCCACAAAGGACACAAATATTAAAATTAAAAAATATGTACATAATTATCGACAAGTTATAATTTCATGTATCTTTCCCGTCTCTTCAATTCATAGACAATCTAGCATTACGAAATGTCAAATTCGCAACATTTTCGTTAATCTGTAGAAATAAAACTTGTTGTGATTTCGTTTTTAGTGAAATAAATGTGATATAATAGTTAATTACAAGCAGTTTTTATGTAATTCGCGGTGTGCGCGTTAAATGAAGTGATGTGTATATAAATGATTTAGTTTAAACGGACGGTTTGTGAGAAATATGTGAATGTCGTGACGACGGATCTTTGTTTACCTTTTTTGCCATGTAAGGAAAAAAATACTATAGACATTAATACACTTAAGACATGGCTGTACGGTGTAATACTTTTGCCTTTTCCCTACGGGATAGAATAACGAAAAAGAAATAAAGACATCAAATGGGATAATGATGCAATCTAAGATGCCAGCGGGCTAACTTCTTAGGAAGAGGATGAAATACCACACCCCTTTCAGTTTCTACACGACATCGTACCGGAACGCTAAATCGCTTGGCGGTACGTCTTTGTCGGTAGGATGGTAACTAGCCAAGCCTGGATCAATTAAGAAAACTTCAATCGGCCCAGCCGGCGATCGAATCCAGGACCTCCGTCATGTAAAAAAATGTAAAAAAAGATTACTGAATATAATAACACTTTTTTTAATAATAAACCTGAATATAATAACACTTTTTTTTGGTTGAATAAGAATTTTATTTTCCTACATAAATCGGTAATCCAATGTTTTTTTTTACTATTGGATATGGCACTATCGCGTCGATACTGTGGCGAGCAAAGCACCCAATTTGTCTTAAACCGTTTAATTATATTATTACTTAGATATTGTCTAAAATGTTGAGTTGTGCGGAATTGCAAAAGTTATATATACAAATACATTTAGAAGGCAAATAAACACAAGATAAAATTGTAACAGTAGAGTAGCTGAGATTGGAACACTTTGTGGTGATTTTATATGCACGTCACAGAGTGTCACAGAGTAAAGACAAACATAGTGAGTCTTTACAAGCATCGTGGTGAAGCCCTTGAAACCCATAAAAAAACAAACGTCACGCGTCTCCTTGACACCCGCTTATACAAACATTTTTCATAATTTGTATTTCAAAATTTAACACTAATAACAATTACGTAAATTAATTTATAAATCAGTAATTACCAATAAAAAATACTCTATCTCTCTTATTTCTTTAGTTTTTGTAAACAGTTTCTAAAATATTTAAGCGTCGTGTTCCATACGCTCTATCTGCCTATTATTGATTAATCTGTGTCTATTTAAAAAAATATTTGACGTGACGTTTGACCATCTTGACATAATTTGAATGAATGATAAGACTCGAAAACTTCAGACAAGATAGTGTTGTACCATTAAACATTAAATCGTGTTATTGAATTTAAATAAAATAACTAATATTTTTTCACTACTCTTGCTCAAAGACGCTGTCTTATTACCGTTCTACAACGGGGCTAGACAGCCATTTTTTGCTCTTTATTCTTTCTCGTAGGGAAAAGGCAAAGGTATTACATCGTACAGCTATATCTTAAGCTAGACAACCATTTCAGCCTCTAGTGGTTGAAGTAGTTTTGTTTTTTTTTTTAATTTTTGTCTGGTACTAGTACAGTAGGTAAGACTATTAACCCTAATACCCTTTTTAAAACGAAAGGGGTTTTACTCATAAATAGAATCATCGTAGGTACATTAGGTAGGCCTGATTGTTTGATAAAATCTTGAAATTGGAACGAAATGCAGCGTTCTTGTCTGTGGAATGCGTTAATTTTTTTTTCATCTGATTTTTATTGAGTTGCGAATTTATAGAGCGAGATTTGGATGTACGGATGTGTCTTTGCCTTTTTTATATGGCAAAGTTTAAGGAAAGATTAAGTTTAAGATTAAAATTAAAGAGCCAGAATCTAAAAAAACAATTGGCGTGAATAAATAATTTATAGGTACTTGATTTTTCTAAGAAATTCATTGTGGCCGTAAAGAAGGTTAAAAATTAAAAAACGATGTCCACTTGTACAGTTGCAAAATATTTAATAAAAATGATAAAAACGTATAAAAATATGAAATAAAATTATTGTTTCCCTTTTTTTCTAAGTTGTTTTCGTTTAACGTTTTTCGTTTTATACAATTTATGAGGATTCAACTCTGTTTTAACTTCAATTTCTTCTACGGCTTTAATTAAGACTTTAGTATGCCCGTTATTATTTCCAGTTTCTCCAACGCTATTTTCAATATCGTCCTCTTTCATAGGAGATAAAGTTTCTATCGCATTTTTGTTATCGCCTTTACTTACTAACCAATCTTTAGCTTCACCTTTTGATATCTGTTTTTCAAATATAACGTATCCATCTTTAGTAACATACTGCAAAATCGGAGTAAGAACTTCATTGTTTCCTTGATGTTTCTTTCTTTTAGATTTGTGATGTCTGTTGGATCTTCTACCTATTCTAGGGTCTCTCCATAAGCCACGTTCGGAAGAGGTATCGGTAGAATCATCTGTGTCCGTTGACGAGTCAGTGTCAGTACTGTCTTCGTCGGAAGTATAGTATTTTGGCCTTCTTTTTCTTATAGGATGTTTGCGTTTTCTTGGTCTAACTTGATGTGATATTTGAGGATTTTTGCCAGATGTGTCGGGTGAATAAAATGGCATTACTATTACAGGAAGTTTGTGCGCTGGTCCTGGAGGCATGGGTGCCATTGGCATGGGCATGGATCCAGAAATCTGCCCAGACATCATTCCAGGTATTGATCCAGGTATTAGGCCAGGCATTCTTGGCATTGGAATCGGCATTGGTTGTTTACCTATTTCTGGGTTTGGGTATACGGGTGGCGAAAAAGGAAGCACTGTTCCTGGTAAACGGCAATGCATTGGTAAATTCTGTGGGAAATACTCCATGTTCGTTGGACATAATGGTAACTCGGGATCCTTTGCATTTATCAACACAAGACTGAGGCTTAGAAGCCCACGAAAAAGTACCTTACTCCACATATTGAACTGTAAAGAAGTAATAATAATAGAAATTGAATTATTTGAAAAAAAAATACATATTAATATTTATATAATATACAAATAATATAGAAAATAAATAAATGGTAAAAATATACAGTTTGATGTCGACAACATTAAATAATAATAAGTCTCTATGATAAATAATTGACAAAAATACCTTTATATATTTCTCATCAACAACCAATATGTTGAAATTTTAGGTGACAAATGGCATACCAAAGCAAGATTTTATTCCTTTATGTTACTACTGCACAATAAGAAAATAACATGACTCGAAACACTTGCTCTGCAAACTACAATACTAGATTTTACATAATTATTGAACAATGCATTATATTGTTCAATTCATTGGTTTACATTCTAGCAGCTATTTCATAATTAAGAATTAAGATTTTTCAGAGACAAAAAAAGCCTACGTTCTGCTTCAAGTTTCAATTTATTTGTACTTATACCAAAATTAATTTCAAGTGGTTTAGCTGTGAAAGGGTAACAGATAGAAAGTCTTTTGCATATACATATAAAATTAGTTAAAATATGGATTTCACAAGGTATCTAGACTAATATCGATTCATTTTCGATACATTCATACTCATCTTATTGGTAGGTACTTACTTAGAGAACTTATTTTGTTGGACTTATATAGTAAAATTCAAACTAGCTAGATAAATATTAGGTACCTACGAGGAAGTTGACATAATTATGCACCTGCTCTTTACATCACATCACAATGAGTTGTTAACTAATACCAATAATCCATTGTAGTAGTTTTCATAGTATTTAAAACGAAATAACGTATTGGGTTGAATTCACTTGAGAGTCGTCGATGTCAATGTTGAAACATTGATTAAGGTTTGTTAAAATTATTGTTCTTTTATTACATCCATTTAGGAAAATAAATACGACTTTTATCAAATTCTGTGTAATAATCTACAAAATTGGTTTGAAAATTTTCTATACCAAGTTATTTTGTGTAATGGAGATAACGGATTATTTTCAGTACTATTAAATTTAGAGACATAACATTTTATTGATTCAAACGAATTTCAATGAGAATTAAAAGATTATCATGTCTAGATGAGTAAATATTGCGCCAGAGTTTTTGTCAAAACTGTATCCGTAAGTATCTACGTAATCACATGCTTATCCAACCACGGCGCTCTGTGACGTAAAACCAAACAGTGATTGCGCTGGTGCTTAATTTTTATGTATATTTTTCAGATGGTTGGATTCTTGACTACACATTCTTTAGTGATGTACATAATTTTTTATCTTGTAACGAGCGTGATATCGCAGTTCTTACCTCCATTTTTCCAAAACCCTGCTATGTCAGGGGGAATGTCCCCACCCATGGGCGGTATGATGATGCCATCTCCCATGCAAATGACAGGCTTTCCTCAGCAACGGCTACCCGTAATGGTAATGCCCTTTCATTCCAAAGTCGCCGATATAAAATATATGAAAAGGAGGAAGAGAAAGCCAAAGAAGGTTTACACTGACTCAGAATCAATAAGCAGCAGTGATAGTGATAGTTCTTCATCAAGCAAAGAACATTTCAGAACACAAAAGCATAGGTATGTTATTTTTTAATTTACTGCTTAAAATGTCAAAGAGTAAAAAAAGTTCATTTAATTCGATATTCTAGCTGATATAGTAACTTTTTATTTAATCCTGCTTAATTATTTTGCTTTCTGCAATTTTGGTGAACATCTAATATTTTATAATATATATATATATACATATAATACACATAAAAAGTAATTTCATTTCATTTTATTATTCAGGCTTGGTCATAAAAAGAAAAAGAGACAAGTATTGACTCCAGTGATTTCTTATGTAACAAGAAACGGGCGTGTAGTCTACCAAAAAAAGATCAAGAAGGAGAACGCTAGAGATTGGTTGGAAGTTGGTAAAAGGAAAGTCCCGTCTAGACTTGTAGAAGAAGAAAAGAAAAGTGGTGAAATGACTATACGAGAAATGAAAAACAAATATGGACTAAGACATCACCATCATAGTCACGATGATTAGTTTTAGAAAATACCTGAATTATATTTTATATTCTTTTTGTACGTGCAATAAAAACTGTTTAAGAACAAAAATTTTAACTCAAATCCTCAAACTCAAAAATTTTACGTGTTATGGGGCTTAAAGTTATAAGAAAAAGTAAAATTGATGAGAAATCATTGAAACTTCTTCTCTTCTGATAGCTTTTACACATCAAGATGTAACTTGAGGGTTTTTCAATGAGATCTCGTTACTTTTACTTACCAGTATCTACATTCATAAATCCACCAATACATAAAAACTAGTGATACATCTTTCCAAGAAAACAAAAAGTATTAAAAAATCTGTCATTTTATTTCACAAGGAAGAAAAGGAATTTAAACTGTTTGCTGCTGTAGAAAGCAAATAAATACCTCTATTATCAGGTAGTAGGTAGTTCTATAATCTGGTACTACTAATAGTCCAACTATTACAACAATTTTTATTTTTTATTTTTAGATGCTCCGGATAATATTGATAACGTTTGTCTTTTGCGTGTTTGGTTTTAAAACTGGAATAACTTATCTTTCAACCATGAATCAAAATACGAATGACGTCGACGCTCAAGAGTCTGAATTCAGGACGAAGTATTATTGGCCTTGGCTACCAGGATATCATCTGGATTACCCTAGTAATGCTCGAGCACTCTTTTTTTATGGAAAATAAATACTTACATTTTCAAAAAATTATATAGTTTTGTTTATATTATAGAAAACCAAAATAGGTTACATAAGTTTAAATAAAGACAAGGTACCCACCTTATATAGAGTTAACCCTACCCAAGAGCTTTATGACCGTTTAACTTTATAGCTTGAATTTGTCGTGTAGCATTTTAAATTCGACTTCAAACATAAGCGACATAAGCAAAATCTTTTAAAAACATCTCCGTCCTGCGGAATATTCAGTTAAGCCTTTATACATTCAATCATAATCATTGGGTACTTATTATTAACAGCAGAAAAAGTACCTACGAGTATATTTCTTCAGAAGTTTTAGCCTTTTTTGTTTTTATTCTTTACTTATAAGTTTATTTTAAATATGTATATGTATATATGTATCAATAAGGAACAAGCGATATTCATAGAGGACGAGGAGAATAATATTGGCGATGGCAAAGCACATTACACCCGCGTGGTTCCCGTACCCGTGGGGATACGGGGATAAATGTACGGGAATAGTGCAGCTTTCCAACAGTGAAAAAACTTTTCAAATCGGTTCAGTAGTTTCAGAGCCTATTAAATGCAAACATACGAACAAAAATATGAACAAACAATCAAATCTTTTCTCTATAGAATTTTAATACAGATGATAATTATTATTCTGATTTTGAGTCTTGAGCAAAAACGAGTAACAACTAGGCATATATAGGCAAGTATTATTCTTCCTCCACGCACATGAAGCAAGGCCCAACACTATTCATGTGACTTGATGTGACATATTGATAACTTCATTTATCAATGTTCAATTTCATTCAGTTCATTCTCATTTCTCGCCAGGGTTCCCAACTTAGGGGTTGTCCCCCCAGATTTAGGGGGCAAATAAGTGAAATGGGATTTTTCTAGGGGTCTGAAATTTTTAGGGGTATTTTCAGGGATTTTTTTTACGCTTTAAGATTTTTAAATTAATGATAATTTTAATATTTCTTTCTTGACCTAGCGACTTATAACGATATATAATACTTTATTCTACAACCACTCTGAGGCAACTGCGGGCAATTTTCATCGAATAAAAAAATTGTTAAATTTATTCAGTAAGTTGAGTCTTCAGATAAAGACGTAATATTTCGTCTGTATTAAAATATAGATTTTTGAAACATATATCAGCATATTATTTCTAAATTATTATGAATTTCTATTTTTAGGGGGACAACTCAATAACTAAGGCGATTTTTGTGGTTTTTGACACAAACTTTAGGGATAAATATTTTGAAGAGTTGGTAACACTGTTTCTCGCTTAAAAAAAAATCAGTTTGACATTTACCGTTCGTTGATGAGGTGGTGCCGAATTATTTTCAATGTTTATACGCCGGCAAATAACGAAATAAGTTCAATTATTCGGTTTAAAGTGATGTTAAAGATGATTTCTGTTTGAACGTAATACTAATGTGTGAAAATCACAGCTCCGGGTGAGTTTTTACCTAAGTGCAAAGTAAAAACATGTAAGGTGACGCGGGAACTTTGTTGTAGATGTTGCGAATACAATTCTTGTTCCAAAATGGATACTAATGCGAACAAGGATTGGAAGAAGAAATTGGGCTTCCCAATTAATTACGATTCAGGCCAGAGTTCCGAGGAGGACTTGTGAGTTGCAACTTTTTTATTTACACTTGCGTAGTTTGATGAGGAGGTTAACACGAGTCCGATTAGGTGAAGGCCATACGATTTGAATTTAATCTGCGACAGATAAAAAAACACTTAAAAGTTAATAGGTAGGTACATAAACTAAAATAATATTACACAATTGTTGTTCCATTTTCAAATTCTGCCTAAGATTGTTTGAAAATGGAACCAACCAAGCATAATATTATGCTGCTTCAATGTGGGTTAGTCTTAGTGGACTTTGACTACCTATGTATAAAGGGTACTCCCACAGCATACAAGCAGCAGCTTTGGATATAAGTTCTAATATAGAACTTGCTCCAGTTCTAGAGGGGCCAGGTCTTAAAGCAAGGTTATAGAGAGATTTTGCTGGTAATCCTCTCACTCCTTTTTCTACCGCCTACAGACTAACCACATAGACCTTATTCTTCTTTCCTGGGCCTTTTCCGCACTTGGCCATTTGTGGTTGGCCGTTGGACGTAATCAACCTTTCGTAAGGTTGTAATATTTATTAATTCGTAATTATGTAAAAATACCAAATATTTTATACCAGCCCCAACCAGGACTAAAACCCAAGATCTCAAAATCCATGACAACTGGACCAAAGAGGAAACTATAAGAAGAAGAAATACTATATTGCACACAAAAATGCAGAAATAAATAAAAAACATTACAAATGAATAATTTAAACTAAGAATTAGCATATAAAGGTGGCCTTATTGCTATAAGCACACTCTTGAAATATGATATCTCCTGATTTGCACATGATTAATCTCTAAATGAGATTAGCTTGGGCAAAATAAAAAAAAGAAAAAACTATTCAACCAGGAGCAATATCTGTATTATACATTGTAATGTCATACCACGGCAGACTATACAGACTGATAGCGTCGCATACTCTCTGAGGTCTAAGGATGTAAACCTACCAACTTCTCAACAATGCGCTAATAAATAATTTTTATAATTTCTTAGGTCAAAAAAACTCAACATTGCGACAACTCAAACCCAGGACCTCATCATGTTAAGCCATATAAAATATATTTTTCTGCCAATCCAATCAAAATTAATTTATTTCTAGTATACTTAGTTTACAATCGCTTTGGAAACATCAAGATTGTCTATTTGTCTCTGCCATTGGTTTGGAAGGCAAGTTCTTCTGAGAAGAATTAGCAAAAAACTCAACAGTTGCTCTTTTAAAAAATCATATTACAATCCTTAGTACAAACAGCCTATACTCTGAAAATTAAATGCCTATTGCACAGATAAAGCTGGATTAGTGTATTAGGTAATAAAGATTACTGATAGTGGAGTGTGGTACTGAAGTGTTTGCATTGCATACATTAATGGGCGTTCTAGAGTGACTAAGTGATGCTATGATCATAAATCTCCATTATCATATGACCTTGGTATCTTTATCAGCCTATTTTAATTCCCCACTTCAGGGTTAAGTCTCCCCCCTTATAACTTAGACCCACCATTCTGCTCCAATATGGGTTGGTGGTTGATAACATCGAGGGCCAATGGCTAGATGTACTCTCTGAGTCAAAGTTGTACAGCCACCAACTTTCCAACTCTATATTAATTATACTCTACTAATACTCTATAGGACGTGACGTGATAGCCCAGTGGATATGACCTCTGCCTCCGACTCCGGAGGGCGTAGGTTCGATTCCGGCCAGGGGCATGCACTTCCAACTTTTCAGTTGTGTGCATTTTAAGAAATTAAATATCACGTTTCTCAAACGGTGAAGGAGAACATCGCGAGGAAACCTGCACATCAGATAATTTTCTTAATTCTCTGCGTGTGTGAAGTCTGCCAATCCGCATTGGGCCAGCGTGGTGGACTATTGGCCTAACCCCTCTCATTCTGAAAGGAGACTCGAGCTCAGCAGTGAGCCGAATATGGGTTGATATTAGAATACTCTATACTAATATTGTTTGTTGGTAAATAGTGCACATGGAGTATGGCTTTACTCCATGTGCACTGTTTACCAACAAACAAATTGGAAATGACGGTACTCAAAGGTAGAGACGAATATCTTAGCATTTCATGGATTGCCGGGTGCCGTGTCCATTGCGTAGTAGAGAGAAGAACTCCGAGCAGAGTCCTGAACTTGTGACTCCAGAATGTAGGGTTAAGGAATTCCGTGACGATCAATAAACACTCTCCGTTCTCTGCTCGTGTTGTTCTCCCTGCCTGGCCAAATTCGGTAAGATCCTATTAGAGCAGCTTTGGATACTCGTTCTAATATAGAACTAGCTGCACTTCTAGAGAGGCCAAGGTCTTTAAGCAAGTTATAGAGAGATTTTGCTGGTAATCCTCTCGCACCTACTTCTACGGTGTACAGACAAACAACTACCTATTATAACAATAATCAACATTTCACATGACGGTAATATCGTGAGCAAGGTCTGTATTTTGATTAATATATTTATTTTTATAGGGATGCCCCTGTTGATTATAGTAACACGACCTTGTCAGACAATAGCGATTGTGACTGCAATATCTAATTAGTAACACTAAACGCAGACATCAGGAAACAAATGGTGGTCATTCTTACACTTCTGTGTGCTTTGTATTTGGGCTCCTTTGTTTTATCTATAACTTGCAGACGCCTCGCGGTTTCACCCGAGTAGTTCCCGTTCCCGTTAGAATACGGAGATAAATATAGCCTATGACACTCACAAATAACGTGGTTTACTAGTGGTAAAAGAATTTTTGAAAACTTCATAATAATCATCAATTTTCAATATACAAAGTATTGACAAATAATTAAATGCTTGTAATAAATAAGACAGGGGTTAGAATATTCATGTACTATTACTATCGCTGGCTCGGAGTAGTAAAGAAAAATACGAGTGTGCTTTACACACAGACACAGCTGAAGTAGAACTTCTCTAGCTCCATCTATAATAATATATGAGAGGGACAGAGAAAGGAAATGTCCATTCAACTCACCCGATCACAGGTTTTGTAACGCTCGCGTCACGCGTCCTCCAGCTTACTCCACAAGTCAAGCGTGCATAAAGAAGTTTATTAAAAACTAGCCGACGTCCGCGACTTCGTCCGCGTGAAACTCGATGTAAATTTTCAACTACCCCCTACCTACCCTACTCCTAGCCTACCCTTACCCCTACCCTACTCCTACCTACCCCTACCTACTTTTCTGGTTGATTTTTTACACCTTGTGTCCGAAAAACTCAAATATCTTACGGAACCCTATTTTTTCCAAAATAAAATTTAGCCTATGTTACTTGTGGATAATGTAGCTTTCGAATGGTGAAAGAATTTTACCAGTAGTTTTTGAGCCTATTCATTACAATCAAAAAAACATACAAACAAAGTTTTCCTCTTTATAATATTAGTATAGAAAAGTTTGTCGGTAAACTTTGGATTACAAGTACACTGATGACATTTTAATAAGTTAAGCACGTTTATTATTCCAATAAGGTGTAGGTCTTGAGGTCGAGCAACGCACCGTCGTCGCACCAGTTCTGCTTAATGAACTTCACCTTGAGCGGGTGTATGCTAATGGACGTGAACTTGTGTGTTTAACTATACAATTCACTTGTATAATCTATGTCTATACTTCTATCTATCTATATATATAAAAATGAATTGCTGTTCGTCAGTCTCGCTAAAACTCGAGAACGGCTTAACGGGATTTATCT